>NC_133656.1:101002847-101274007 GCF_009905375.1 Apium graveolens
CAAATTCAAGGAACTAACACCTCCACCCATAGGAGTCATCAATCCACCTTTCAACAAACTTTATTCTTCTTAATTGACTCCATCACTTCTTGTGGGACCACTTTCATGTCGCCGTGGCACTCATCGAACTTTTCGAAGATCACCGGAGCATGCATAGCGTCCATCACTTGCTCAACGGCGCCGGGGACCAGAGGACCGATGCCGTCGCCGGGAATTAGGGTTACTGTGCGAGGAGCGCCGTCGCCGGTCGGGGCATGTAGGTGACGGATCGGGTCGGGTTGAAGCGAGAAGAGAGGTGCGGAGGATCGGAAGAGCTCGTCGAGATGCCATGGATCTGTTGAAAATTAGGTTTTGAAAAATGTGAATGAATGGAATAATAAGTCAGAAAAATCAAATAATAAGTTGCGTGTGTATTTGTAGCAACGAGGACTGTTCTGCGTGTGTATAATAAAGCAGCAAATAATAGAGCAGCAGCCAGCAGTGCGTCAAATATTTTATTTACGGAAAGTTTAATATTCGATATTTAAATAATTTTTTTAGTTTTAATATTAGTTTTAGAGTGCTTCAGTAAATGAATAAATTTTCGTTGTCTTCAGGGGAATTTTTAATATTATTTGTTATTGATTCACCTCCTTGCACATTTAACATATCGATATTTATAATATTGCGATTTTTTTATTTGTCCAGATGAAATATAAACGATCATTACGATAGATTGAAACTTTTATGTATTTAACTTTTAGATTATAGAGCATATCCTCCGGTACTATTGGTTATAATTGTGTCTGCGAGTAATTATATTTAATGAGATTAGTTATAATAGTTTAGATATATATTTAAAAATAAAAATAGTATATGTTAGGTAATGAATACAACACATGGGTGAATGTGTTTTAAATAATTTTAAGACTTTTTGAATGTTTGTTATTTGGTGAATAAAACAGATTAGAAATGCAGTTATATTATGTTAACTAAAATTAAACAATGCACACGATATTTCAAAACTCACTTAATTTTGTATTAAAATCAAGTTAGTGGTTTGCTACAAATCCTGGGTTCTTTGTAAATAAAGAACTCAGCTTCTTCCTTGAGAGAGTTACAAGAAAACTAGATCTGTTTGATACAATTTTAACAACAAATGACCAGTGTTTACTTTATAGATTAGGAAACACAGGTTTACACAGCATGCAATAGAATGTACTAAACCCTACTTTAAATTATCTCTAAAACTTTCTATTTCTGGCTTGGTGTATCTTTGCAAATCATGTGAATCTGTGACTTTCCTTTGCCAGTTAATCTTGACCTTTGATCGTGTACTCTTCAAGCTGTTTCTGTAGACTTTTCAATCTAAGTGATTAGATCGTTTGTTGATTGATAATCTTGAATATTTAACTTGTCTGCATTCTGTACTTGAGTTTCATATCGAGATCTCCAATTTGATCTATAGAAAACGGACATCTCGATAAGTATCATGACTTATCGAGATCTCTTAGTTCTCTATAAGTGTTTTGACTTGTCGAGATCTCCAAGTTCTCTTTAAGTAAATTTGGCTTGTCGAGGTCTCTGAGTTCTCGATAGGTACCTTTGACTTGTCGAGATCTCTGAGTTCTCTATAAGTGACTTGGCTTGTCGAGGTCTCCAAATCTCTGCATGTAGAAATAACTTGTCGATATCTCTAATCTTTACATCTTCATTTTCCTTGTCGATATCTTTTAGTTCTTGATATGTAGAAATGACTTGTCGATATTGAAAGAGATATGTCCTAAGTTCATCATGTATGAGGATTTTAAAATAACTTTTATGTAATCTGTTTTGATTTCATTGATATTAATAAAAGGCTTGTTTTGTTTTTATTGCGGGCTCTATCTATTTAAATGTTTAAATAAGATATACCACAGTTTAGAGTAAAGTTTTTTATGGATTGTGATGAGATCATAATAATGAGACCTAAAAGATGATAACTCTAAACTTAAATAGTTCCTGGTCGTAGGATTACTAACTGGTAATTAATAATCCGCAAAGATCGGTACATACTATGCTTGCTTCATTATGAAGGATGTCTGTTCTCATAGACATTTGTGTGGTGATACTATAGCTAGTATGTAGGTGCTTATTATAGAATAAGTTCACTGAACATCAGCAGTTGTTCACATAGTGATAGTTGTACAAGTATCCTTAGACTTGAGGTCATCATAGTCATCTTGTGTACACTGAACTATGCTTTGGTTTAGTTCTTAGTCTCAAGGGACAATTATAAGGGCTCTACTGGGTATAGGAATTTGTACACGAAGATAGTGTATGGTCAATAAAGGATCTACCCCTTCCAGTGTAGGAAGAGAATGTTCAATGCTGATCCACTTATGTTAGTTCAGGAATCTCTGGCCAGAGTGAATGAAATTAGAAAGGAGTTTCTAATTTACATTAAATAAAACTAAGCATAGTGAATGAGAAAGCAAGTGATTAAATAAGATAGGCATGACACAAGTTCCATGCCTTGTATTTAATTGTGACATTGCAGGGTAGAAGGAATTAATTATACGGTAATTACTCACTGAATAGGTTCTTGGTATTCTAAGCAGTGAATTCGTATTATCCGGATAGTCACGATATGCTGAGAAGTATCCATCACGATGTAGAATAAATATGATTAATTAATTAATCATATTTAATGAATTAGAGAATTTATATAAATAATGATAAATAGTTTTATATTATTTATTTCTACTACCGGCTTAATATTGAACCTACAGAGTCACACCATAAAAGAGAATGATTTAATGGTGGAGGAATTAATTAATAATGGCTGATAATTATTTATTTATGAAATAAATAATTAATTGGCAAATTTAATAATTGATTAAATGAGATTTAATTGATTATAAATTAATTAAGAAGAATTTATTTTTGGAAATTAAATCAAGTGAGAGAATTATTTCTAAAGAGTTTAGAAAAAAGGATTAATAATTAAAAGGTGTTTTAATTATTAGTGAGAATAATAAAGGGTTAATAATAATAATATTTTATGGGAAATTTCAGCTGAAAATTTTGCCTATAAATATACTATTATAAACCCTATTTTTGCCTCAACCAAAAAGATTTACAAAACCCTAATTCTCTCCATCTCCTCCTCCTTCATTACATCGTTTTCTTGGTGGATATCGGTGGAGTGCTTCACACTTGAGGAGCAGCTGCTAAGGATCTTCGTTCATCATTTTTGGATCGCCATTAAAGAACTCCATCTTTCCATTAACGTAAAGCTTCTTAAGGTAAACATACTGAACTACGAATTAAATATTATTTTTCGCATGGATCCTGCGGAAGGTTTCGGTTTTTTTTAAGATTTAAATTTACATTTTCGCTGCGTTTATGTGCTAAAAACCCTTTAGATATCTCCAATCTTCATATATTCATTTGACTTGTCGATATCTCTAAGTCTTCTCGATAGATCAATTTGGACTTCTCGATAAGTCATTCTGGAGTTCTCGAATGATTTCTCTATATGACTTGATCTGTGACTAGTAGATATCTTGACTTAGAATATTTTTTCCAAAATAGAATTATTCAACTCCAAGTTTCTTCACAATTTCTATGAGCCATGATCTTCTTGATCTTCTTCCAGAGTTTATTCTTAGGCTTGAGACTGTTTATAGAAAAATACTCCAGTCTAATCTTTGACAATTTTACAGACCCAAATAATATAGTACAAAATACAACTTTTTTATCGTAGTTAACCCGCAGCCGCTACCCTTCGGGTGCACACTGGGTAAACCCTACGGGCTCACACAATAGCTTGCAAACCACGTGAACCAAGGTAAACCGCATTAAGCGACATGCTCTGACTCAGGAGGCATAATCATAAATTCTCCTCATATGGGATTTGAACCTGTGACCAAGAGGATAGTTTTCCCATCTTTAACCAACTGAGCCAACCCTTGCGGGCAACAAATTTAGATTATCATACAACTAATTCTTAGGGCTGTCAATTTGACTTATTCTTGTTATGATACAAGCATGTCTTGCACAACAATCTCTCCTAATTTGTGAGAAGATTGCTTATCACAAATTCATGCCTGGTAACAAGACTAACCCCAAGTTACAATGGAATAATAAAGATTACATAAAAATTGTTAGAATTACAACTTTTATACATTAAGTGATTACATGAGTTTGATAAGTACATTCATTACATGAAATCCTCATAGCCTAGCTCTTTTCTAATAAGATCCTTAAAATTTAGTAGCACTTGAAGTTCTTCTATATTTCAGTACCTCTTAGAGCTTCCACAAGCTTGAGCCACTCATCCAATGAATAACCATTCATGTAACCAGCTCTAAATCTTGAGTATCTGCCAAATTTTATTTTCAGAAAGTGTTCATCCTTAGAAAGTATGTTCAACCCCTTTGCCTTGAGCTCATTTGATCTTTGTTCAAGCCATGCTAGTTCTTCTGCATACTTTCTATCTTTTTCTTCCTTTTCAGCCTTTGCTCTTACATTTCTTTCATCCCGCTCTCTTACCCATACACATAATACATCCTTCTAAGCTCTTGTTATATTGTCCTTATCGCTCATCAAGCTAATCACTCTTTTGAAATCTTGTGGTTGAAAGTGTATCCATTAGGTTACTTCCAATTAGAGTGAAGGTGTCATCATCATAATATATCCTGATTTCTGTATAAGATATAACCCATACTCTGAGTATTTCTTCAGCCAGCTGTTGAAAGTATTCTTCATCTGTGATGCACCAATTTAGTGGCAGAAAATCAGATTGATCATAACAGTTCTAGATAGCTCTTTCAGTAACTTGCAATTTCTTTGGTTTTCTTCCAACAGATTTGTAATGAGTTTTGACTGGTGGCTTGAATGAGGGTAGGTTTGTAATTTTCTTCAAGGTGGATTGGCTGGATGTGATTGGTATTTTGAGTAGGGTGTTTGCAGTTGGTTTGTACAAAAACTTGGGCTTTGAGATCAAGGATAGTTGAATGTTAGAGCTTATAGGTTTAGTGATTTGAGCAGGTTGGATTTGAATTGACTGGACATTTTTTTTTGATTCTGAACCATCCTCCTTCTTCTTTCATCACCTCTCTTCTTATTATCTCCCTTCTTCTCCCCTTGCTTCTTTTCTTTGCTACCATTTGCTCTAGAAGATTGACTTGGATTTGAGCTAGAAGGTTTTTGATCATCTTGTTTCTGCTCATCATCATTCTTGTCATCTTTTAAGTTGAATTGTGAATTTGGCAACATGGTATCCATATTTTGAAGATATCTTCCCAAGATTCTGATCATCTCCTCATCTTCAACTTTCTTGTTTTTTTTGGACTTGAGATCAATTTCAAGAGACATTATCAATCTCACATTTCCTCTTACACAATTCTTTGGAACTGTGAAGATCTTGCATTTTCTAGATTGTGAACAGATGTAGGCCACCCCCTTACTTGAATGAAGATAAGCTTTAGGAAAAATAGTTATCTGAGTTTTCTTGAGTTCATTTAGCAGTTGGGTGTCCTCTGAAATTAGTGGATTAACTCTGTCAATAATTACATCCATCTCGGATGCCCTCATAGTTTGAAGATTTAAGAGAGACATCGGCAGACATCTGTCCAAGCCACAGCCATTTACATTTACAACAATTCTTTTCTCTAGAAAGTTATTAACTTTGACAATCACAACTCTGATAAAATTGATGTTGTTGGCCAATGCTCTTTTGTAGATGATGTAGTTGTTGTGAAGAGACACCCTTAAGACTGTTAGAAGTTCATTGAATTCTTGATCTTGATAAGGTCCTTTTGCAGCTTTTAGAAGTCTGTCTTTCTCAACATCTTTAGATAATTGAGCTTGTGAAGAGTTTTGACCAGTGTGAGTTGATGTCAATTTTCCAGTCTATTTAGATTTACGAACTTCCTTAGATTGTTGAATCCTAGCTTCTATCTCCCCCTTAGTCTTGTTGGCAGGCAGGAGTAGTGGAGTTGGAATTTCTGGCCTCACAGCTTCAGGAAGAGAAAGTAGAGGAACATTTAAGGCACCCATGATAGCTCCCAAATTTACTGAGTTTTACATCTGAAGGTGTTTATGAGAGTTCACCAGGGTCCTGATGTCATTTTGTTGACTCTGTACTAAAGAAGTGAGAGCTTGTACCTTAGCTGTGAGTGAATCATTTAAGGACTGTAGAGTTAAAACTTTCTATTAGAGAGATTGAAGTTGGAGATTTGATGGTGTTGATAATTGTGACTGAGAGCTTGAAGATACTGAAGTGCCAAAAGTGGCTTGCACAGCTTCCTTTATTCCTTCCATTAAAAGAGCTGGAGGCTCATATATGCTCTGATGAAGTTGATTCAACTTGAGTCTGGTGTCATTAGAATTTGTAATATGTTGTTGAACTACTCCATGCAGAGCCACAAAAGATTGTCTTAAATTTTTGACACTTGCAACCACTGTAGTTAGATCAAACCTTGCCATCTGTTCTGCAAAGGTCTTAAAATTTTGATTTGATCTCAACTTGTGAAGGGATAATTTCATCCATATTCTTCCTTACCATCTTTCTGTTTTTGTCTTGATGACCAGTCAAAGTCACTTGCAGTGCTTTACCAAATATGTGAAAAGCTTTGATTTGAGCCTTATAGACTTCATTGACTGCATCATACACTTCTTGTGGAGTGATGATATTGGCATTACTCCCCAAAATGGTAACATATTCCTCTCTGAATCTTACTAAACCTGATCCATCTCCAATGTGAAGTCTTTAGAAAGCCAAGCATCCACAGTGCCATTCTGCTCAGCTTCATTTACTATCTTCTGCTTTTGCTTCTCAACATCTTCATTATAAGTGATCAGAATTGTCTGACAATCTTGATTTGTCATATCTGTAGTGAGCAGATGTTGTGTGATGTTAGCAAGACCTGAAAGTTGATCAACCAGAAGGTCATCTACTATGGTTGGTTGGGATTGAGCATTTAGTAACCACTGTTGGAGTAGGTGAGATGGTTGTTGTGAAGGGCTGGATGTTAAATGAATGTATGTAGGTTGTGAAGTGGAAGGTACATATGTTGTTGTGAATATGTTGTGTACTTGATGATTACCTAAACAAAACATCTAAGTAAATTTTACTTAGTGAAATAATGTAGCACTCGACGGATAAAAATTATAGTCCCGACAGATAACTCGTTTTAGTTCCGACGGATGAGTAACTTATTATCCATTGAGTGAGTAGCTTATGTAATAATAAGTTTGTAGCACAGTGTTGTATGCACCTTTGTATAGAATCTGTAGTAGTATATAAGTCATGTTGACTTTAACTAGATATGCAGAATAGGTTGATTAACTGTACATAAGCAATGTCTTGTAATTCTGTATAAGTGAAATGAAGTCAAGTGCCAAAATAGCTATCAACGGATGCTTAACAAAGCTTCGACGGATGATCAAATGACTTTCAACGGATGTTTAAAATAGCAGTCGACGGATGATCAAGTAAGTCATCGACGGATGATATGAAAGTCGACGGATGATCATATCAAGATTCAAACATCAGTTGAATAGTGAAAGCTGACACACAGCCGTCGAGTTGGATACAAACACACTGTGGAAGCCCATTAACTGGGTAATAGAGGATGAAAAGCAGCAAAGATCAAGACTGTTAGATTTTATATTTATTCAGTTCTTTTGACTTTGTAATCTTGGTAATATATAAACCAAGAGAGTAGCAAATAGAAAAACAACTAAGAGAGCTAAGAAACAAACACAGAGAAATCTTTGTAAGCATTATCTTTAGCATTTCCTGTATTCTTAGTAGTTCTATTTTGTATAAGCAGCTGTGAGCATTTCTGCACACAGAGTCCTCTCGATATATTAAATATATCTCTGGTGGAATTGTTTAAATCCACCAGAAAGTTTTTAAAGACTCTTGTTTTTAATTACTCTTGTTTTGATTCATTAAAGTTTATATTCCGCATTGTGCTAATCAAAACAAATATATCTATAATCGAGTTGAACATTTTTATTTCAAGAAAAAGTTCAAGAATTCCATTCAACCCCCCTTCTGTAATTCTTGCTATATTGTTAAGGGACTAACAATTGGTATCAGAGCAGGCTCTTAATCTACAAAGAGTTTAAAGATCAAAACAATACAGCAAGATGAACAAGAAAGATGTTGGAGTCAAGATTCCTTTTCTTGATAAAGATAATTACCATCATTGGAAGGTAAAGATGCATCTTCATATGCTTTCTCAAGATGAGGCCTATGTGGACTGCATAGAAAGAGGCCCTCATGTTCCAATGAGAGCTGCAACAGGAAATGAACCATCTGTTCCAAAGACAAGGCATGAATGGTCTGAACCTGATCTTGAACAAGTCAGGAAAGATAAAAAGGCCATGAACATTCTGTTCAATGGTGTTGATGCAGATATGTTTGATAACATCATCAACTGCAAGACTGCCAAGGAAGTTTGGGACACAATACAGATAATCTGTGACGGTACTGAGCAAGTAAGAGAAAATAAAATGCAGCTCCTGATTCAGCAATATGAGCATTTTCACAATGAAGAAAGTGAGTCACTCACTGACATTTTTAGTAGATTCCAAAAGCTACTAAATGCTCTTAAATTGCATGGAAGAGTCTATCAGACTAAAGACTCCAATCTGAAATTTCTCAGATCTCTTCCAAAGGAATGGAAACCAATGACAGTCTCATTGAGAAACTCTCAAGATTATAAGGAGTTTACTTTGGAGAGACTGTATGGCATTCTGAAGACCTATGAGCTTGAAATAGAGCAAGATGAAAGAATGGAGAGAGGAAAGAAGAAAGGAGGATCCATTGCACTAGTGGCTGAACTGGAAAAGGAGAAGGAAGTGAAGATAGAAGCTGTGGAATCAACTTCAAAGGCCTGTGAAAGCAAGGGTAAAGGGCTAGCTGCAGAAAGTGAAGATTCTTTGAGTCAAGATGACATGGAGGACATTGATGAGCACCTAGCATTCCTTTCAAGAAGATTTGCCAAGCTCAAGTTCAAGAAGAACTTTGGAGCTGCCAAGCCAAATAGAAACATGGTGGATAAGTCAAAATTCAAGTGTTTCAAATGTGGCTTGGCAGGGCATTTTGCAAATGAGTGTAAAAAGTCAGATTCCAGTAAGAAGAGATTTGAGTCTGTGGATTATAAGCAAGAATACTTTGATCTACTCAAACAGAAAGAAAGGACTTTTATTACACAAGAGAATGACTGGGCAGCTGATGGTTTGGATGAAGATGAGGATGTCAGCTATGTCAATCTAGCCCTTATGGCCAAATCTGATGAAACAGAGACAAGTTCCTCAAGCAATCAGGTAATTACTACAAACCTTGCACATTTATCTAAAGCTGAGTGTAATGATGCAATAAATGACATGTCTACAGAATTGTATCATTTGCGTGTTACACTTAAGTCCCTCACTAAAGAAAATGCTAAAATCAAAGAAAACAACTTGTTTTTGAGTGAGAGGAATAATGTGCTTGAGTCTCAGTTTGTTGAGTTTGAGAAACTAAAAATTGAGTGTAGAATTGCTAAGGAGGAATTAACTGAGTCCTTGAAAAAGGAAGAAATTTTAAAGAAGCAGCTTGATCGTGAACAGGAGGTGATTAAAGTATGGAAAACATCCAGAGATGTTCATGCTCAAATCACCAAGGTTCAAGGAATTGAGTCCTTTTGTGATGAAGCCTGGAAAAAGAATAAGGAGAAACTAAAACCTATTTTGGTAGATGGATTGCTGACAGATGTCTCGACGGATGATGAGGACTATCCGTCGGATAACAAAATGTGTTATCCGTCGAATGATAAAAATCCTAATCCGTCGGCTGTGAGCAAACCCATTAGCAAAGCCAAATTAACCAAGCTAAATGAAAAGTATTGGTCTGTTTCCAAGAACTTTATTTCAGGGGAGTCAAGTCAAGCCAAGAAAGGGAAGAAGGCTAATGTTGGTCACATGACTGTCAAACAGTTGAGTGACAGACTTGAGAAGATAGAGGTAAAAACAGAGACTAAAAGGAAAAACAATAGGAATGGTAAAGTAGGGATTAGCAAACATAATAACTACACACCTGACAAATATGCTCCTAGAAAAATCTGTGTCAAATATGGTAGTGTAAATCATTTGTCTGATAATTGCAAATCTGCCATGCCTACTCCCATATCTGTTCAGCCTCAATTCTCTAACATGAATGTCATGCCTCCTATGCCTGTTAATGCTATGCCTACACAGAACATGAATGCACAGTTTGCTAACATGCCATTTGCACCTAATCCATATTATGCTGCATACAATATGCCTCAAATGCCATTTAGCATGCCTTACTGGAATAACATGTTTGCACCAAGCATGCCATTTCCTGTTAGCCATAACATGCATAATAATTATGTTACATCTAGTGGTTTCAAAGGCCCAACCCAAATGACTAAGGAAGAATCTGAAATTCCTAAGTCAAATGAGTTAAGACCTAAGAAACAGAAGAAGAAAGCTAACAAGGCAGGACCCAAGGAAACTTGGGTACCAAAATCAACTTGATTTGATTTTGATGTGTGCAGGGAAACAGAAGGAATCTTTGGTACTTGGATAGTGGTTGTTCAAGACACATGACTGGTGATTCTACCCTGCTCACAGAGTTTGAAGAGAGAGCTGGCCCAAGTATCATTTTTGGAGATTACAGCAAAGGTTATACTGTGGGATATGGCTTGATTTCAAAGGACAATGTCATCATTGAAGAGGTTGCCTTAGTGGATGGTCTCAAACACAATCTGTTGAGTATCAGCCAGCTTTGTGATAAAGGCAACTCAGTAACCTTCAACAAAGAAACATGTGTTGTGATTAATAATCAAAACAACAAAGTGGTTCTCACTGGTGTGAGAAGAGGAAATGTGTATCTAACTGACTTCAACTCAACTAAAGCAGAATCTGTAACTTGTCTTCTCAGTACAGCAAGTCAAGAGGAAAGTTGGCTATGGCACAAGAAGCTATCCCATTTGAACTTCAAGACCATGAATGAGCTGGTAAAGAAAGAGCTGGTTAGAGGCATTCATCTGGTGGAGTTTACAAAGGATGGACTGTGTGATGTCTGCCAAAAAGGGAATCAAATTAAAGCATCTTTCAGGAAGAAACTTGTTTCAGCAATTGAAGAACCTCTGCAACTGCTTCACATGGATTTGTTTGGACCAGTCAATGTATTGTCAATCTCAAAGAAAAATTTTTGCCTAGTAATTGTAGATGATTTCTCAAAGTTCTCTTGGACCTATTTCCTAAAGTCCAAAGATGAAGCTAGTGAAATCATCATCAATCACATAAGGCAAGTTAACAATCATCCTGATTTCAAAGTTAGAAGAATCAGGAGTGACAATGGAACTGAGTTCAAGAACTATGTCATGAGAGTATTCTGTGAGGAAAATGGGATCTTGCATGAGTTTTCAGCAACAAGGACTCCACAACAGAATGGAGTAGTGGAAAGAAAGAATAGATCTATTATTGAAGCTGCAAGGACAATGCTTGAAGAATCAAAATTACCAACATATTTCTGGGCTGAAGCTGTCAACACTACATGCTACACTCAGAACATCTCTCTGATTAATCAAGCAAAATGCAAGACACCTTATCAATTGTTCAAAAACAAGAAGCCAACTCTGAACTTTCTTCATGTCTTTGGCTGTAAATGCTATATTCTGAGAAATCAAACTGATCAAAATGGGAAGTTTGATGCTAAAGCAGATGAAGGAATTTTTGTTGGATATGCTGTTGGTAAAGCATATAGTGTCTACAATCTAAGAACCAACATTGTTGTTGAATCTATACATGTTGTGTTTGATGATAAAAAGATTGAAGGACTAAAAGATGGAGATTACCATGAGAGCCTCAAATTCGACAATGTTGAGATGGTCAGTGATGAAAGTGATGATGAGAGTGATCAAGAAAAAGTGTCTAAGGATAATGAAGACAAATCTACTACAAATGAAGCACAAAACTCAACATCCGTCGAGTTACATAATGCTTCATCCGTCGGAAGGCAATCTGTATTATCCGTCGGAAGACAACCTGCCTCATCCGTCGATACTCAAAATTCACCATCCGTCGGGTTATCAAAAGGAGCAGGAAGTCAAGGCAGATCACCCATAGAAAGCACCCCAATCTCAAATCAAAGATCCACAAACTCAGGGGGAGTTTCTAGCAATCAAAACTCAAACACACATCAAGACAACATTGAGGTCTCTTCATCTAGGGCTAATCTACCTCAACCAAGAAAATGGACAAAAGATCACCCCTTTGAACTGATTATTGGTGATGTTTCTTCCAGAGTTCAAACCAGGAGAGCAACTCAAGAAGAATGTCTATACAGCAGCTTCCTGTTTAAGGAAGAACCAAAGAAGGTAGAAGAAGCCTTATTAGATCCTGATTGGATTTTAGCTATGCAAGAGGAGCTAAACCAATTTGAAAGGAATAAAATATGGAAGCTGGTACCCAAGCCTAAAGGAAAGAATCCAATAGACACCAAATGGGTATTCAGAAATAAGATGGATGAAAATGGCATAGTAGTAAGGAACAAAGCAAGATTGGTTGCTAAAGGCTATTGTCAGCAAGAAGGGATAGATTTTGATGAAACATTTGCTCCTGTTGCAAGACTTGAAGCCATCAGAATCTTCTTAGCCTATGCAGCCCATGCCAATTTCAAAGTCTATCAAATGGATGTCAAAAGTGCCTTTCTGAATGGAGATTTGGAGGAAGAAGTGTATGTAAGTCAACCTCCTGGCTTTGAAGATCCAAATTTCCCAGAGTATGTCTATTATCTACTGAAAGCACTTTATGGACTGAAGCAAGCACCTAGAGCCTGGTATGACACTTTATCAAAGTTCCTTTTGGAAAGTCACTTCACAAGAGGTACTGTAGATAAAACTTTATTTTCAGAAATGTGAATGGCTCTAACATACTTGTTCAAATTTATGTAGATGATATTATTTTTGGCTCTACAGATGAGAAACTTTGTAAAAAGTTTGCCAAACTGATGCAAAACAAGTATGAAATGAGTATGATGGGAGAACTAACTTACTTTCTTGGTTTACAAGTTAAGCAAGTTAGTGATGGAATATTCATTAGTCAAACTAAATATATTTTTGATCTTTTAAAGAAGTTTGATCTAATGGATTGCACATCTGCAAAAACTCCCATGGCCACTGCAAATAAGCTTGAACTAAACACTACTGAAAAGTCTGTGGACATTTCAAGTTATAGAGGCATGGTTGACTCACTTCTATACTTAACAGCCAGTAGGCCAGATATAATGTTTGCTACATATTTGTGTGCTAGATTTCAGGCTGATCCTAGAGAGTCTCATTTGATAGCTATTAAAAGAATTTTCAGATATCTCAAAGGAACACCAAACCTTGGCATTTGGTATCCTAGAGATTCTGGTTTTGATCTAACTGGTTATTCAGATACAGATTATGCAGGTTGCAGAATTGATAGGAAAAGCACAACAGGAACCTGTCAATTTTTAGGAGACAAGCTGTGTCCTGGTTCAGTAAAAAGCAAAATTCAGTTTCTACTTCCACAGCTGAAGCTGAATATATTGCTGCTGGCAGTTGCTGTGCACAAATTTTATGGATGAAAAATCAATTGCTAGACTATGGTTTGCAAGTTGAAAGGATTCCTATTTTCTGTGACAACACAAGTGCAATTGCCATCACTGAAAATCCAGTGCAACATTCAAGGACAAAGCATATAGACATCAAGTACCATTTCATAAGGGAACATGTAATGAATGGTACTGTAGAGTTACATTTTGTTCCAAGTGAGAAGCAACTTGTAGATATTTTTACCAAGCCACTGGATGAATCCACCTTTTCTAGGTTGGTAAGTGAGTTAGGTATGCTTAATTACTCTTGAATTTATCTGTATTATTCTTGCAATTTGTAAAGAAGCCAGGAATTTAGTTGATTTTTAGTCTTGGATGAAATTTTGGCTAAGTCAAAATTTGTATCTCGACGGATGACCATTATCCATCGGGTTGAGTCATCCGTCGATATACAAATTGTAAATAAAAATCAATTACTTTTCTGGAATATTTTAAAGCTCGACGGATAACATTTTATCCTCATCCGTCGAAGTACCTAAATCTGAACTGTTAATTCCCTGAACATTATCCATCGAGTATACTTACAGTTTATAAGCATTACACGACGGATAATGGGTGGAATTTTTAAAGCTTATTTTAAAACGGTCGTTTTAGGCAATTTCTATTGGGTAATTTACTTCTCTTTATTATTTTCATCCGTTGAGTCTGAGTAAAGTATAAAAACCTATTTCATTCTAATCATTTTCTTTTATCATTCTCAAATTCAACTGTGTTATTTCATTCTCTCTCAAGCAAAAATCCCCTTTCTCTTCAAGCTTTTCTTCTCTAACAATGGTACCCGTAGTAAAGATCATATCACAGACTGGGTTCATCTATGAGAAGAACAACTTCACTGCCTTGGTCAATAAGGGGATTCAGCAATCTGAAGACTATCATAAGATAATGGACTTCGTGAAGAACTGCAAGTTAAGTTTTGCTATGCTGGAATCACCCACAATCTATTGTGAAGTTGTTGAGGAAATGTGGACAACAGCAATCTACAACTCTACTGACAAAACCATCACTCTGACCATCAAAGGTAATGATTTATGTATCAATAGTGATGTAATAAAAGCATGTTTCAAGATTCCTGATGATAATGTAACTGCACCACACACTGACACTGATATTGTCAATATGCTGAATTCCATTCATTATGCACTTCCTACTGCAAAACTAAGTGAAATTAGAAGACTAGGTCTTAGGAAGGAATGGAGTTACTTGTGTGATGTAGTAACTAAAGTCTTTTCTGGAAAAATCAGTAATTTTGATTCTGTGAACATTTCCATGCTTAACATGCTAGACATGCTAGTTACAGACAAATATTATAATTACAGTGACCTTGTTGTGTATGGGTTAGGTTTTAAATTAGGTGACTTAGCCAAAAGAGGAAAGAATATTTACTATGCTAGATTTTTTATGCTTTTGGCTAACCATCTTTGTCAAGAGATTGAACTTGAGAACCCAAACAACAAATTAGCTTGTTGGGTTCAAGAGAGAAGAATCATTGCAGACTTGAACAGAGCCAACCATCACAAGGATGTGCCAATGTTCTATTTTCCTGTAATGCTGACACCTCAGGTAAGTAAGGTAAGTTTATCCATACCCTCAACTATTCCAATCTCTTCTATTTCTTTGACTTCAGGCATAGCTATGGCAACTGTGAAAATGACCAAACAGTTACCTGCCAAAGCTGCCAAAACAACTGCAATTCCCAAATCCAAATCAAAGAAAACCCCCTCTGGTATCTCTCAAAAGGTACCAGTTGAAAAATCTACCAAAGCCAAAGAGGGGAGTGTGAAGGAGGGTAAGATAGGTGAGGGAAGGGGTGAACATCAAAGAAACCCCAAGGATAAGGTTGGAGAGATGAGTGAATCCCAGCCTAGCCACACTGCAGTTTCCCAACAAACTGCAGTGCTTAAAAAGGACAGAAGCTCACTTCTAGCTGCATCCTCCCAAAAGGATGTGGCTATTGAACAAAGCTCTCATCCAAGAGCACATGCCAAGAGGGTTAGGGACACAAGCTCACACCAAACTTACACTAGAAAGAAGAAATCCAAAACAACTGGGGATGCACAGGGCACACAATTAGTGCAAACTGGTGCTAAAGACACAGTCCCTGCACCTTCTCAAATTCAGATTGATGTGGCTCCAATAAATGTGGAGTCACAGCCAAAATCTCTCATTATAGAAGCCACTGAAACACAATACTCACCAACCAACTCACTGAAAGTGGACATGATAAACACTTCAATTCCTGATTCCCCTTCTTTAACTCTGTTGGGGAAGCCAAAATCCAGTGCAAGTGAGCATCATCTTTTAGATGATTTGTTGGCTCACTTGCCAATTCTTTCTGATTCTATTGTGACATCTGTGCCTCAAATAACTTCAATCAACACAGAGTCAACAATAGTTTCTCTTTCCACCTCATTCATTTCCACTCTCTCGATGGATATTGCTCATCCGTCGAGTAGTGATTGTATCCCGACGGATAAGCTTAACAGCAGTTATCCGTCGGATAGCTTTACCACTCACCCGACGGATATCACTTATCCGTCGAGTGTCTCTGCACAACTTCAAACTTCAATAATTTCAAGTGCAGAAGATTTGGTGGTAATACTATCACTCTTAGGACTGAGAGAGGAGAGTGCATTGAGTGAGAGGCTGGGTTGCTCCCAGGCAAAAGGAGAGGAAAAGAGTGAATCTCAGCAATCCATTCATTCAGGATTGGCAAAAGTGAGTGAGAGGAGTCCCACCTTAGTAGGTGAAGGTGAGGGTGTGAGGGTGGGGAGCCAGGGTGAGACCCTGATACAACAAAAGAGAGAACATGAGAGAAAAGCAGGTACTGGAGAAATAAGGATGGAACCAGCCATTGCTAGTGAGTCAATGATTGTGGATGATGCTGAAAAGGAAAGACAATTTCAGCAACATTACAAAGCTGTAATTGATAACATTTCCTTGGATGCTGTCACTTTTACTCACCCTGTTTCAGCCTATCAACTGTTGGCTGCTCAGGGCAATGTGGAGGCAGAGCAGACTTTGCACTTAGTGCACACCACAGAATCTCTTCAAAGAGATAAAGCTGCTGTAAACAGGATGCCTCCTCAAGCTGGAGAGCCATCTGAAGAATTTGGAGTAAATTCTGATGATGATGACTCTAGTTCTTTGAATGGTAGCATGAACTTAGGGGGAGCTGAAGGCCCAAGTTCTGCTTTAAGTTTACCTGAATGGGCATGGGCAAAGGAATTTACACCAGGACAATTTGAGGTGTCTTTGGTAAAATAAGTAACAGCTATTCAGCAAGCCCTTCAGGAAGCTTCAGATGCTGGTACCAAGGCTATTCTTAAAGCTCATCTAGACTCTTTGTAGTTAATGAAGATCCAACACTCAAGACAAAATATCAGTGTGGATGAATTGAAAAAGGAGATAGCTGACTTAAAGACATACAACTCTGAGAAATTGGATTCAATAACGCCATATGGTACCATGCATGATCTATTACTAAGGTTGAGAAGAGAATCAGATTCTGACAAGAAGATAGCCAAGCTGGAGACCAGAGTTCAAGTTATTAAGAATTCAGTGGCTCTACTTCTTCAAAATCAACAGACTCAGACAAATCTTCTCATGCAACTGGCTAAAGCACAAGGCCTAACTCCTCCACTTGATGATAACAAAAAGGGGGAGAGAGAATCAAGTAAGGGGGAGAAAGGACCAACTGAGGGGGAGAACATTTTAGTTCAAATCAGCAAAGTAATTGTACCTTCAATTACTATCTCCAAGCCACCAGTTGCAGATGGTATAGATCTTATAAATGCAGCAGCAGCAAATTTGAAAGATGCTGATAAAGAAGAGTTGACTCTGATCAACTGGAAAAAGATTGATAAGGAGATACAGAAAAAGTTTCAATTAGTCAAGGAACCAGATCAGTCAGCCATCCATCACTCTCATGTCAAGCCAATCAATGTGAATGAGATGAGCATGAACTATCTGGAGAAAGGACAATCTTCCTGCATCAAGACTAAAAAGGCTGAGATAATTCTTAAACCAAGGGCAAACTATCCAAAGTCATCTTTGAAGAACCCTATGGATACTGTGTATGAGACACCTAAGCCTGATGAAAAGAAGCTTCTGTCAAGATCTATTCTCCTCTACAAAGATCCAGCTGATTCAGCCTCAAGAAAGAGAATTGCAAAGATATTCAGAAATGGGAAGGAAATTTGTGTGGTAGCTGGACATCCACAATTTGCTCATGCAAAGGAAGAAGAAAAAGTCCGATTGAAGCAGGAAAAGAGGCAAGCTGCTCTAGATGCAAAGAAGTCTAAATAAAAGAAAGAACAGCTTGCTATCTTGACCAAGCTACAGGCTGTGAACTCTTCTCAACAAATTCCCTCTCAACCAACTCAAGCTACTGAATCAAAGAAGAAGATTGAAGAACAGAAGAAATCTCCAAGAAAGAAAGAATTGGATAAAAGAACAAAAAGAAAGTTGGATATTGTTAACAAGGAATTGGAAGATCAATTTCCAATGGAATCCACTAAAGCTGAAACTCAAGCATCAAAGCCCTCTGTGGTATTTGAAGACATAAGGGTGGTGGACCCCTACAGGAACATACATGGAGAGCCTATTGTGCCAAAGGATGAGCCAATAGAGTGGGATAAATTACCAATTCCTGACTTCAACTTGCCAATTCTCACCAAGCCAAGAAGGACAAAATCAAGGGCAGTCAAGAAAGTGAAGCTGTCACCTCTCAAATCCAAGGCAGTAGTCAAAGCTCAACTCAAGATCAACAAGGGAGACTACTTGTACTTGTGTGACATCAAAGAATTCTCAGACCTAAACCTTTATCTGGAGGAGCTGGATGAGGTAAGGGCAATTGATGCATACAGAAACCTACCTGAAAGGTTGGTATTCAAGTACAAAGGAGGAAGAGAGATTCAGTGGCCTCTTCACAGGATACTTCAAGAAAGCCAAGCTGTGTTGATCAAAGTCTATTCATCCTTCAAGAAAAACTTTGGGTTTAATGTAACTGCAAGAAGATTAGTATTGAAGAAGATTGAAGAGCTAAGGAGTGTTAGAGCCAAAGATGCACTACCCAAAACTCTTAACATCCCATACACAGGGAGAAGAGTGCATCTAAGGCCCTACTGGCTGATGGAATTCATGGATGACAAGGGTATGAGAAGATTCTTCAGATTAGAAGACCAATTGAGTATCTCTAGCAATGAGACTCTCTTGGAAATGCAAGAAATGTTAGATCTCTCAGAATCTGATGAATTAGAATTCCACAGACAGCTCCAGAATCAAATTGAAGAAAACAACAGAAAGCTTGGAAGAAGATCCAGACCTTCAAGAAACTAGAAAAATCTGCTCAGGCTAGAGGAGCATCTTGAACTGACTGTGAGCCAAACCTTGTATATCCTGTTTAAATTGAAGCACTCTCAGTTTTATCTACTTATCTTTAAAGATATATGTTTAGGATGTTTTGTTATCATCAAGTATCTCTTAATTTATGGCTACAATTCCAGTAGACATAAATTGGGGGAGATTGTTGTGAATATGTTGTGTACTTGATGATTACCTAAACAAAACATCTAAGTAAATTTTACTTAGTGAAATAATGTAGCACTCGACGGATAAGAATTATAGTCCCGACGGATAACTCGTTTTAGTCCCGACGGATGAGTAACTTATTATCCATCGAGTGAGTAGCTTATGTAATAATAAGTTTGTAGCACAATGTTGTATGCACCTTTGTATAGAATCTGTAGTAGTATATAAGTCATGTTGACTTTAACTAGATATTCAGAATAGGTTGATTAACTGTACATAAGCAATGTCTTGTAATTCTGTATAAGTGAAATGAAGTCAAGTACCAAAATAGCTATCAACGGATGCTTAACAAAGCTTCGACGGATGATCAAATGACTTTCAATGGATGTTTAAAATAGCAGTCGACGGATGATCAAGTAAGTCATCGACGGCTGATCTGAAAGTCGACGGATGATTATATCAAGATTCAAACATCAGTTGAACAGTGAAAGCTGACACACAGCCGTCGAGTTGGATATAAACACACTATGGAAGCCCATTAACTGGGTAATAGAGGACGAAAAGCAGCAAAGATCAAGACTGTTAGATTTTATATTTATTCAGTTCTTTTGACTTTGTAATCTTGGTAATATATAAACCAAGAGAGTAGCAAATAGAAAAATAACTAAGAGAGCTAAGAAACAAACACAGAGAAATCTTTGTAAGCACTATCTTTAGCATTTCCTGTGATCTTAGTAGTTCTATTTTGTATAAGCAGCTGTGAGCATTTCTGCACACAGAGTCCTCTCGATATATTAAATATATCTTTGGTGGAATTGTTTAAATCCACCAGAAAGTTTTTAAAGACTCTTGTTTTTAATTACTCTTGTTTTGATTCATTAAAGTTTATATTCCGCATTGTGCTAATCAAAACAAATATATCTATAATCGAGTTGAACATTTTTATTTCAAGAAAAAGTTCAAGAATTCCATTCAACCCCCCTTCTGTAATTCTTGCTATATTGTTAAGGGACTAACATATGTAATAGAACCACATGTGATAGATGTCACAGTTTGACTCACAGGTTGAACTGTTGTTATGACATTTTGTTATTCTCCATTTGTGGTGGGAACCTCCATTGGAATTGAAGGGTAATTAACTAGGTTATTGTCATGTACTCTAGTTTCAAACCCTTTCTCATTTTGCAGTGAGCTTACACTTGAATGTGCTAAACTTGCCTCCCTTGTGACGACCTCAATCTCGGGGTTAGGAAATGAGGACTCACACACCTCTAATCTACTAATTAAATATGCATAAACCCCGATTAACTACTAACAGGATCAACAGGATAAAGTATGAGACAAGATTACAACTACCAATCACCGAATATAACTTACAAACCCAAAATATTATTAAATAATCAATATCGATTCCGGCTGGGAACCGACAGATAACCCATTGTATCTTTAAACACCTCTTTACTAGGCGCGAGCTCACTCATAACCTGTACTACCTGCTCTGGCAACTGGAAGCCCTCAACACGGTAGGGACCACCAGGTACGCTCTTACGAGCAATGCGCCTAAGCCTGGCCATCTTCTTGCTTAACTGCCATGGTTAGATTAAGACAAAACAATGAGTATAAAACTCAGCAAGTAACTAAATAGCAGTTCTACAATAACAATTCTCAATATGCTTTGAACAAACTAGGGCATTCTGTTTTAGCTAATCTAGGTGGCAGATTTCCGTATATTCATTTTTTTTTGTTTTCTTTGAGATAAGGAAAGGTATTTGAAGAATAACTGGGCTTTCAAGAAACAAGGCTCGAAACAGGATGAAAGCCGACATTCAACACAAATCATTATAGGATCAAAATAGATCTTTCGGTAGAGGAAAGCAACAGTATTTCAAGATATAGAATCATTCATATGATCAACAATTTCAGGAATCAGGGTTCTGAGCTCTAAGCTCCACAATAACATAATCAACTCTTTTCAAAACAGTATAAACCATTTTCATTTCCAAAAATCAATTTACTGAATAAAAGTTTCAGTTCCTTTTCTTAAATAATCATTTAGAACCCTTGATTGGATCACTTATCTTTCCATTTCATTATATACGGGTGATCAGCCCGTATCGACCTCCATTCCGGTCTTTAAGGTACCATTCGGCATAATTTCAGCCTTAAATTGGACTAGTCCCACTAGTCTCTTACCATGACTGGACTAGTCCCACTAGCCTCTTACGTCTCAATCCAATCCATCAGGAATTCATTTGGAAAACCTTGAGTTGGAAAACAATAGGTTTTCTAAAATTCATTTTATCATTACCAAGCCTTTGAAATCATTCGGACTCTTTCAAGTCGAAACTCATTCTTAATTTAGATTTTTAAAGAAACAAAGTTCAGGGAGTGAATCAAAGATACGCAAGGAACAATTCTCAAGAATTCTGTATCAAGGTTAATAAGGTACTAAATTTGAAGGATCAGAAATAACTTAGGGATCATTAGGGCGATCAAGAGAAACAGGGTATCATTAAACAGAGTTAACCAAGATAATTAAAGGTTCAATATGATCATGGCATTATAGGAAACTTGAACAGAAAGGCAGATTATCAACGGGTGAGATCAATAGGATTATCGATAACAGGTTATCAAGAACAAAGGGTACTTCAAATCAATATCAGGGTTTCATAAAGCAAGGGTTTCATACTTTAACAGTTCAATACTCTACATGGTATGAACAACATTTCCTTTATAATCATTTACACAAGTAATCAGAGTTACTTGCCTGAAATTGCTTTCCTGAGGGGTGAACTACTGCCACCTAATATACTTTTCCCTTTCCTAGCCCGAATGCCCTCACGCTCCGAATCTACAATAAAACCAGAAATCTTAATTAGATTTCCAACTCTCGTTCCCGGAACGATCACTCTATACGATAACTCGATTATATTTTTGACTCGAACTATACGAGTATAGCCTATACAAATAAGCACACAGCACATAGCACATAGCACAATTCTTTCTCGTAGTTTTTATATCCTTATATACCTAGCAATCAAAGCGTACTCGCTTGACCTAGGCTATTTCTCAAATCACACTAACACTACTCTTTTACGAGTACTAGACACATTTTCAACCAAACATTTACGTGCATACTATCACTTTTATCAATCGACTTAATTCCCTTTTCTTTTATTCCTTAATTCGAATCAAAACATCAAGCAAAATCAAAGATTTTCACCTATAACACTCAATCATTCTTTCAATTACCAAAATCAAGTTTTGACCTTTATTTCTTATGGCCTATTCGGCCTTATTGCAAATACCCACCATAAAATCAATCAAATACTCACTTTAATTCACATAAACACGTATCTCAATTAAAAACCTTTAAAGAACCACTCTCCTTTCTTTTAATCATAGAAATCCGAACCATAATTATACATATACAATCAAATTTCTCAAAATTACACCATACAACTTTAGTTCTAACATGATTCCACATTTAAACTAGCATCATTTTCTTGATCAACAACCATTCGAACCAAAACATACATACATGCTCACATGCAATTCAATGTTAACTTGGCACAATATCAAACACTTTATCTTTATCACGTAAGCCAACTAAGTTCCTTAACACAATTGATTTTTATCTAAATTACAACATACATCCATTCATTCATCAAATTAATCTATTTTAACTCAATTTCATTCGACAATAACTCAAATTCACATCCCAAGGACAAATCATTGACATGCACATCTTGATCCTTTTTAAAACTAACATGCAATCACTTTTAGTCCATTTATACTTAGTGTTTACCAAGATTATCCAACAAAAATCAATTTCCTTTCTTATTAACACAAAAATTCGAACCTAAACTTAGCATGCAACAATATTTTCATTCCTTTTTAATCTAATAACAATCCCTCATCATTTTAAACAAGTTAATTCAAATCAAACAACCTTAAAGATTAAAACCATTCGGCCTTTTTCAAAAACAATCATGCAACTTGATATTCTTAATTCTTGAATCACAAATTCACCTATATTTCAACATCAAATCAATGACTCATGCATTTCAATATAATCAACTTGATTTCCTTAAAATAGTAAGGGCCATTCGGCCTTTTAATCAAAACACCACATGCAAACATAAATAAGTGATCTTAAGGTTCTAGAGCTCAGTTTTTAACATCATAGCTCACCACCGGTTCACCGGAGTTCATCACCGGTGGCGGTGGCTTCACGGTGGTGCCCTCATTCGAGGGTGTCCAACCACGAAACCCCCGATTTCTCAAAAGAAATGCATCAACACCACATGCAAACTGATTTCAGCACAATAATCATAGGATACGAACTAATCAAGCAAGCCCTCGGTTCTTGGCTCAAAACCAAACCCAAAAACACACACACACTTCGGCATACAAGCACCAATACACACATGCACACACTTCTACCTACACATAAGTGTTTATCAAGAAGAATTAGGGATGATTGATAAGTTTGATCAAGGAAAAAGGAGGTATACCGAGAGAAATTGAAGAGAGAGCCGAGAGAGAGTTGTTCGAGTGAGAGAGAGAGAGTGAAAGAAAAAGAGGAGAGAAAAGAGTGAGTGCACGGAAAAGAAAGAAGAAAATGGGGAGGAAGGAGTAATTTATACTCCACCAACACAAGGGCAAAATGGTAATCTAATAACTCCCTTTTTAATTTGCATTTTGTTTCTCTTTTTACTCAAATGTAACAAAATTCAAAATAAAAATATTTCTCTCTCGGAAAGTCGAGAATTATTGAAAATGACAATTTTAACACGTAGGTCTCGAAATTAGCTTTTCATCCATTACTCATAATAAGAATTTGAGCGAGCGGTTGATTTTATATAAATTCGCAAACTCGCTTTAATAAATACCTTTTCCACATAAAATCAATTTAAAAATGCAAAGACCCACAATTAAATTCACTTATCATTTTTAAAAAGTCTCTAAGACCTCTACGAAGATAACAGAACGAATCCCATGTTTTTATCCATCTCAGATGATTTTATAAAAATGCACGAAGGTTAAATAAACCCTTATGTAAATCACATAATTCCTTTAAAATTCACAGAAATTAACACAGAACATATAATCATGCACACAGTCAAGCAATCACACACATATAGTCACATAACGACTCAGGTCTGATCATAGAATCTATCCCTCTTTAATCTTTATTCTCTTTTTACGCGTACCGGGTCACGTTCAGCCTGACGGCCCGACGCTCAGCATTTCGAATACGCTTCTCATTACCTTTGCCAATCAACACGTCTCTTAAGACGAAATACTTCATTCATTTACTTCACATATAATTCACATTTTATATTATTTAATTTTCATACTAGGACGGGTTCCGTTCTACCTGACGGCCCGAAACCACAGCTTTACTTTTAAGCTGACTCTTTAAATTGGAACGTTTTTATCCACGCTCTTTAACTCTAGTATACAGATAAGACAAATAATCACCACTTAATCACATAATCTCATCACATAACACATACTTTACTTACTTAATTACGACGCAAAATTCTCGGTCGTTACATCCCCTATAACATGATCATTGGCAATTGAACTCCTAGCTTCAATTTTGAGTGCAATCTCAGCTAGGGTTTTGAGGGGAGTTGTTCTTGCAAGATGAAACTCCAATTGAATTGGAGAGGATTTAGATAGCTCCCCCTCAGGAGTACTACCCTCAAATCTTACAACCTGTGAAGGTTGATTTGCACATGAAGGTGCATTGGTATCCACCACAAGGTCTTCAGTAAAAACTGATGAAACCCATGTGTTTGTGTTGGTGACATCAAGGTCTACCCCAGCATGTAGCTTCTCACTAACTAAATTTGATTCCTTGGTGGTGAGCACAGTTTCAGACACCATGTCACATGAAGTTTGCAACACTTGAGAGTCAAATTCAAGTGATTCATTGTATGATGAAGAAATTTGAGAAATTAGAGTTTGAATTTCAGAGTTGAGTGTTGGCAGCTCCCCTTGAATGAATGAGGGAGCTTCAAGAGATGTGCTCTTTTTGTGTGTGTCATCCTTATTTATCCTTTCACATACTTGAATTTGTTCAAGTGATGGTGCAGACTCTTTACATGGTACACTAGGGATAGTGCTATTTTCAATAGAGACACCCTGTTGAGAGGATGCCCATGAATCTTTTTTAATCCATGTTTTACAACTGCACCCTTTTGGGAGGATGCAGAGGTGGCTTGAGTGGTCATCTCAGTTTGTTTCACCTTCTTTGTTTTCTTGACCAAGGGTGACTCTTGTTCTGTTTGGTCCTCACCACTCTCATTGATTACTGTTAAGGGTGCCTGCTTTATCTTCTTTTTACTCACTTCACCCTTTTGAGAGGATGAAGTGGTTGGTTTCCTAGCTTCTAATGGTAAAGAAGAAAGGGTTTCAGTATAGGAAGATCCCTGTTGGTGTTCATGTATTTGTTCTTTTACGGGTACAGGAACCATTACTGCACTAGATGTAATAGTAGACCTCATGGCAGGCATGGGATAAGGGTAAGTCCTAAATTTCTCCAACATAAATGAAGTGATTTTGAGATTCACACTTATCTTGTTCTTTGTAGTAAGTGAGCCAAATAAAATTTTGAACAGTTGCTTACAATTGCCTCTTTTTGTTCTATCTATACCATTAAGTAAATAAATATCTCGAATTTTATGATTTAAAGTAGACATTATAAACCTAGGAAAGAAAATTTCCTTACCTCTTGAAGACAAATGCATAGTTAGCCTTGTGCTGAGTAGCATATGTGTCTGTTGTGAGCCATGGAGAATACCAGTTTCTGAACTACACTAGAAATATTATCATACCATGTATGTCTTCCTACATGTGAATGCTCTCACAATGGAGTCAAACAGGAATGACAATTCCTTCCTCAAATTCTTCTTGTTGAGACTGACTAGGTTGATCCTTTCACTGCAGTTGACGAAGTCCATGAATTATGCTAGTTCATCCTGAGTAGCAACCTCCATCAAGTTTTCAGTAGGAATTCCCAAAGCCATGTTCACATTAGTTTCTGAAAATTCTACTTGTTGACCCTGAATGGAGCAATTAACCACCATAGAAGCAGTTTGGTTCTCTTGCACCACTATTCTTATCATAGCTGTGTTCCAGAAATCCCCTAAAACATCCAAGTACATGACTGGATTTGCTGCTAGAGCACCTGCAAAGTAAGTTTCAAAGAGAAATTTCATAAAACTCTTGAAAGTATCAAGAGGCTGATTTGCATCAGTAAAAGTGAGGTAATTGGTGCCCTCCTTGGGGATGAAAGGTGTAACTGTGTTTGATGCCATTGGAATAGTTTGAATTTGAGTGGGTAAGAAAGAGTAGAGAGAGAGTTTGAAATGAGAGAGAGCGGTTGAGAATTGGAAAAATTAGGTCACTTGGAGATCTCGCAAGCGTAAAGAGGTGTATGCCGAGATGTCTGGGTATTTATAGTAAAAGGTAAATGATATATCGAGAACCAAAAAAAGGACGTTTGGAATTTGCTTATCGAGAAGTCATATTGAGATAATAGATTCATATCGATATGTCATTTTTCTGACTCTTATCGAGAACTAGAAAATGACTTGTCGACATGTCAAATAAATACCCATTTTGTCCTGAATGGATTGAATTGTTTTCAATTTTTATTTGAATAAATCAAAATAAAACCAGAATAAATTTTATCAAAAGTATAATACTGAAAATAATTTATTAAATTAAATTATTTTAGTCCGAGTTAAAGATAAGTTTAAATTATACCTGTAGAGAACTCAAACTGGATTACTCGAGAACTCTACAATACTTATCGAGAAGTCATAGAGTGACTTATCAAGATGTTCATTCGAGAAGTCTAGAAATGACCTTATTCGAGAAGTCATTCGAGAAGTCATAATAACTTATCGAGATGTCCACGAGAATTCTAATAAAGACTTATCGAGAAGTCAAAATGACTTATCGAGAGTCTACTCGAGAAGTCCAAAACTGACTTATCGAGAACTATTTCGAGAATTCTCAAAATGATTTATCGAGAAGTCATTTATACTTATTGAGAACTCGGTTCTTTATATACTTTTGTTGTTTTTGAGATCTATCTTTTATTAACTTCATATATTGACAATATGAATTAACAAAGAGACAGTTTACTTAGAATTTGAAAAATTCCAAGTTGACAATAAGTAAAATGAAAAATAAATATGCAGAGAAATATGAAACATTTATAATTTCATATTTTAGTTAATTTCTAATTAAATCAAATTAATTTTAATTTACTAGAAATTAATCTGCTGCAAAACATTAGCTGAGTTCTTGACTTTAGGATGAAGAGTTTAGCATTCCAATTTCACCTACAAGTCTAGTGAAAGTTACTTCATCCATATGTTTAGTAAAAATGTTAGCTAATTGTTTTTCTATTGGAACAAAAATAAGCTCAATGGTACCATTTGCATCATATTCTCTAATAAAATGGTACCTTACATCAATGTGCTTTGTTCTAGAATGATTAACTAGATTAGCCAAAATAGATATAACACTAGTATTATCACACATAATTGGGATTTTGTGTAACAGTAGGCCATTATCCATTAGCTGATTTCTAATCCAAAGCACTTGAGCACAACAACTTCCAGCAACTATGTATTTAGCCTCAGCTGTGGAAGTTGACAAATATTGATGTTTCTTGCTATACCAGGATACAAGTTTTTGTCCAAGAAACTGACGGCTTCCACTAGTACTCTTCATGTCAACCCTGTATCCAGCAAAATCTGCATCTGTGTATCCAACAGCTTCAAAACCTATTCTCTTAGGATACCATAATCCCAAGTTTTGAGTCCCCTTTAGGTATCTAAAAATTCTCTTCACAACCATCAAATGTGATTCCTTTGGATTGGCTTGAAATTTTGCACACAGAAATGTTGCAATCATAATATCTGGTCTACTAAAAGTTAAATACAGTAAAGATCCAATCATTCCTTTATAACCTGAAATGTTTATACTTTTTCCTTTCATATCTTCATCCAACTTAGTAGCTGCAGACATAGGTGTAGATGCAGGTGAACAATCAACCATACCAAACTTCTTCAATAAATCCATGACATACTTAGTTTGGCTGATGAAGATTCCATCACTCCTTTGGATGACTTATAGTCCAAGTAAGTAACTTAACTCTCCCATCATACTCATTTCATATTCACTCTGCATGAGCTTTGAGAATCTTTGACATAGCTTTTCATTAGTAGAGTCAAAAATGATATCATCCATATAAATTTGAACTAGGATCATATCATCACCATGCTGCTTGTAGAAGAGAGTCTTGTCAATTATTCCTCTAGTGAATCAATGTTTGATCAAAAATTCTGACGGTGTGTCCATAGAGAGTCTTGAGTAATTTGTATACAAAGTTTGAAAATTCTGAATCTTCAAAGCCAGGTGGTTGTTGCACATAAACTTCTTCTTCCAACTCACCATTAAGAAATACACTTTTCACATCCATTTGATACACCTTAAAATTTGAGTGTGCAGCAAATGCAAGAAAGATCCTTATTGCTTTAAGTTTTGCAACTGGAGCAAAAGTTTCATCATAATCAATTCATTCTTCATGTGAGTAGTCTTTTGCAACCAACGTTGCTTTGTTTCTGGTGACAATCCCATTTTCATCCATCTTGTTCCTGAACACCACTTTGTTCTTCTTTGGTGCAAGAACCAACTCCCAAACTTTGTTTCTTTTAAATTGATTTAGCTCCTCTTGCATAGAAGATATCCAATCAGGATCAGGTATAGCTTCCTCAGTTTTCTTAGGCTCAACTTGTGAAAGAAAATATGCATGAAGACATTCATTTATAGTTGCACTTCTAGTCCTCACTCCAGCATTGAGATCACCAATAATTGCATCTGTATTGTGACTTCTATCCCATTTCCTTGTGTGATTTTGTTGACTTGTGTTTTCTGCTTCTTCTTCATCATTGGCATGACTTCTAGAATTTTCTTCTCTTTCTTCCCATGAGTTTGTGCTATCAAATTCAGGTATTTGAGATGAGCTTCCATTCTCATGATTCACTTTTTCAGTTAACTCTTCATCTATTATGTCATTTATGTTGACTTCAGCATCATCCTCAGAATCACTATCAATTTTGAGATTTTCAAATTGTAGGGCTTCGACTTCATTTTTATCAAGGCATTCTAAGTCTGGGCACTTGTCATTATCAAAAGTAATATATGTGCTTTCCATAATTTTCTTTTGTTCAAGCACATAGACTTTGTAGGCAGCTCTCTCCAATGAATATCCCAGAAAAATTGCTTCAAACACTTTAGAGTCAATTTTTCCCAAATATTCAGAGTTGTCTTTCAAAACATAACACTTGCTTTCAAACACATGAAGATGCTTCACAGTAGGCTTTCTTTTAGATAAGATTGAGTAGGGTGATTTGTCAAGATTTTGTTGATGAGATATCTGTTTTGAGTATAGCATGCAGTGTTGACAGCTTCTTCTCAAAAACTTGTTGGTAATTTGGCATCTTGCAACATTGTTCCGGTAGCTTCCACTAATGTTCTATTTTTCCTCTCAACAACAACATTTTGTTGGGGTGTCCTAGCTGCTGAGAATTCTTGAACAATCTCCTTGTCTTTGCAAAATTCAGTTAAAATTGTATTTCTGAATTATGTGTCATTGTCACTCCTCAATCTTTTCACACAATTCTGATCTTCAGCTAGCTTCTAAATCTTCTTGACGTGTTCAATTATGATGTGTGGAGTTTCATCCTTAGAGTGCATAAATTCTACCCATGTGTACCTTGAGTAGTCATCCACCATCAAAAGTGTATACTTCTTTCTTGAAATTGATAAGACATTAACTAGTTCAAATAAGTCCATGTGAATAAGTTACAAATGTGCACTTATAGAATTCACAGTTTTACTCTTGTGACTTGATTTCTTTATTTTTCCTTTTTGACAAGTCTCACATACCTCATTCTGAGCAAACTCCAAATTTGGCATGTCTCTCACTAACTCCTTTTTAACTAGAGTATTGATTGCCTTGTAATTCAAGTGAGAGAGTTTTTTATGCCACAACTTGCTTTGTTCTTCAGATGCCTTGGTGTAGAAGTAACAAATTTCATCCTCATTTGCTGAGTCCAGATCCGCAACAAATAAGCTTCCTTTATTTATACCTTTTAGAGCAACTTCATTGATCTTTTTATTGATGATTAAGCATTCTCCTTTGTCAAATTTAACATTGAATCCTCTATCAGTGAATTGACTGACACTTAGGAAATTTACTTCCAGACCAGTAACCAATGCTACATTTTCAATGACAACATTTCCAAAAATCAATTTGTCATATCCCATTGTGAAACCTTTGTTGTTGTCTCCAAAATTTACTAATGGGCCAACCATCCCCTCAAATTATGATAGCAGGGCCATATCACCTGTCATATGTCTTGAGCATCCACTGTCTATTATCCATATAAATTTCTTCACTTTGTCCTGCACAAAATGAGGATTAAGTGTGTTTAGCAACCCAAGCAGTGTTGGGTACTTTCTTCTTGTTAACAAAATATGCAGAATTAGAATGAGTTGATTGAGAAAGAATGGTGTTCATTGCTTGATTTGCATGTTCCTTTTTAGCTGTAGTTCCAATATTGATTTTTTGAGGTCTACTCTCAGCTTGTAGTAACTTGTCATTACTTTCATGTTGCAAGAAATGCAATCAAACTTATCACAGAAGGAATATGGATCTTCAGTCTTTGCTCATTTATATTTGCATGCTCCTATTCTTGGCTCACTAATAGCCTTTTTACAAAGGTGAGTTAGGTGATTGGTAGAGCCACATTTCTGACACTGTTTTCTAGGAGCATCTGAAACAAATGAAAAGTTATTGCTTTTTTTTATCCCAATCTTCCCATTTCTGTTTTTCTTCTTCTTTCCTGCATTCTCAGTTTTAACCTCCTTGATTGGCTTCTTGGGAGTTTGATCAACCATGGGCTTCTTCTCAGCTTTAGAAGTTGGAGTTGTTTTTGTACATTTCTTTTCATTGTCCTTATCAACAATTTCTTACTTTATGATCAACTTTTCTTCACTGAAATTAACCTCACATGATTTGAACGTAGGTGAACCAACCTTTCTCAGCATAGCTGGGACATCTTCACTTACAGTTGCTTTTCCCTTATCACCTTCAACTTTCTTGTTGTTATTCAATGCATCATAATTCAAGCCAATAACTATGTTAGCGCATGGCTTGTTCTTCTCATGGTACTGACCAACTAACTGAGATGCATTTCTGAATGATTTCAGTTTCACTTCATTCTTCTCTAGCTTCTCCATCAACACAGATTCTATCTCAGTAGGACATTTTAGCTTATTATTTAGATATTCATTTTCTTGCTTGAAAGTTTCAAGCTCAACAAGCTTTCAAACAATGGGGTCTACTTTCAGCTTGTGGTAACTTGTCATTACTTCCATGTTGCAAGGAATGTAATCAAACTTATCACAGAAGGAATATGGATCTTCAGTATTTGCTCATTTATATTTGCATGCTCCTATTCTTGGAGCCTTTTTATAAAGGTGAGTTAGGTGATTGGTAGAGCCACATTTCTAACACTGTTTTCTAGGATCATCTGCAACAAATGCAAAGTTATTGCTTTTGTTTATCCCAATCTTCCCATTTCTGTTTTTCTTCTTCTTTCCTGCATTCTCAGTTTTAACCTCCTTGATTGGCTTTTTGGGGGTTTGATCAACCATGGGCTTCTTCTCAGCTTTAGAAGTTTGAGTTATTTTTGTACATTTCTTTTCATTTTCCTCACCAGCAATTTCTTACTTTATGATCAACGTTTTCACTGAAATTAACTTCACATGATTCGAACATAGGTGAACCAACCTTTCTCAGCATAGCTGGGACATCTTCACTTACAGTTGCTTTTCCCTTATCACCTTCAACTTTCCTGTTGTTGTTCAATGCATCATAATCCAAACCAATAGCTATATTAGCACATGGCTTGTTATTCTCATGGTACTGACCAACTAACTAAGATGCATTTCTAAATGATTTCAGTTTCACTTCATTCTTCTCTAGCTTCTCCCTCAACACAGATTCTATCTCAGTAGTACACTTTAGCTTGTTCTTTAGATATTCATTTTCTTGCTTGACAGTTTCAAGCTCAACAAGCTGCAGATCTAGATCTTGTTTCTCAATATCAAGCTTCTCATTAGCTTTTGATAACCTACGGACCTCTTCAGTAGCTGTTACCAAGCTAGTATGGATGCGGAAAATTTCCATGCTCATCTTTTCAACAGTCTCCTTATATTGACTAGCATTCAAATCAATAGTAGTAAGAGTTTGTACCTTTATTTTTGATGAGGATGACTCTCCTTGCTCCAAGGCCATAAGTGCATAGTTTCCAAACTCCTCATCTTCATCATTGTCAGAATCATCCCAACTCTTTCCTTCTGCAATATAAGCTTTATCATGTTACTTTCTTAGAAGAGTTTCATACTTTGCTTCCAATTCAAGATAAGCCTTGTACCTTTTTACTTTCTTTGGCTTCCTGCATTCTTTAGCAAAATGGCCCAATTCATCACAACTGAAGCACCTGATCTTTGACATGTCAACATATCCTGTTTTGTAGCCACTTTTGCCACCAGAGTTATATTGTGCTTTTCTTTTCCAGCTGTTGTCCTTGTTGGATGTTTGTCCCTTATTTTTGAAGAACTTTGGCTTCTTTACTCTAATGTTAGAGAATTTTCTTGTTAAGTAAGCCATGAACTGATCTAACTCATCCAGTTCATCTAAGGTATAAAATTCATCCTCTTCAAGTTTAAGAATAACTTGCTTCTGTGGTTCCTTGTTCTTTTGCTCATTTCTTGAGACAACTGAAATTTAGATTTCTTATTCATCATCAGATGACTGGTTTTCATTAACTACTAGAGCACTTGATCCATCAACAATGTACCATTGATCAGCTCTTAAAGACTTTCTTTGAATCATTTCCAGTTCATAGGTTTTTAATATACCATATAAAACATCCAATGTCATCTTTCTAAGTCTCTCCCTTCTCTTATAGCTGATATCTTCCGTTATAAATGGTCAGGAAGGGTGAGCAAAATTTTCAAGTTAACCTCCTCAGCTTCATAGTATTTGTCATGAAGCTGCAAGTCATTAATCAGCTTATTGAACCTTTCAAAAACACCATTTATTCTCTCCTTTGGTTTAGCCATAAAACCCTCATACTGAGATACCAAAATTCTCCTTTGGTTTGACTTAACTTCCTATGTTCCCTCACATAGAATTTTTATCTTCTTCCGGATCTTTTTGGATGTGTCACAGTTGATAATGTTATTGTACAATACATTGTCAAGTGACTCTATTAAAATCAGTTGCAAACCATTATCCAGAGAGACTTTCTCCTTTTCAGGTTCAGTAAATTTTGAGGGATCTTTAGGAGCATAATGAGCTGGAATGACCATGTCTCCATCTGTAGATAACTCAACTCTTTCCATGGGGGTGAAAGGACCATTCTTGAGAATCTGAACATATAATGGGTTGGCCATCTTTATAAACAACAACATTTTCTTTTTTCATAATGTGTAATTAGACTATCAAAGGCAGGTTTCTTGATACTGCTAATCTTCTGTGTATTCATTCTTCCAAGATCTTTAATTTGTTTGCTTCAGATTTTGCTCTGATACCACTTGTTAGGTAATGAATACAACACATGGGGGGTTAATGTGTTTTGGACAATTTTAAGGCTTTTTGAATATTTGTTACTTGGTGAACAAAGCATATTAGAAATGCAGTTATATTATGTTACCTGAAATTAAACAGTGCACACAATATTTTAAAACTCACTTAATTTTGTATTAAAATCAAGCCAATGTTTTTTTACAAATCCTGGGTTCTTTGTAAGTAAAGAACTCAGCTTCTTCCTTGAGAGAGTTACAAGAAAACTAGATCTGTTTGATACAATTTCAAAAGAAAATGACCAGTATTTACTTTATAGATTAGTAAACACAGGTTTACATAGCATGCAATAGAATGTACTAAACGCTACTTTAAATTATCTCTAAAAATTTTCATTTCTGGCTTAGTGTATCTTTGCAAATCCTTTGAATCTGTGACTTTCATATGTCAGTTAATCTTGACCTTTGATCTTGTACTCTTCAAACTGCTTTTGTAGAATTTTCAATCTAAGTGATTAGATCGTTTGTTGATTGATAATCTTGAATATTTAACTTGTCTGCATTCTGTACTTGAGTTTCATATCGAGATCTCTAGTTTGATCTATAGAGAACTGACATCTCGATAAGTATAATGGCTTATCGAGATCTCTTAGTTTTCTATAAGTGTTTTGACTTGTCGAGGTATCCAAGTTCTCTATAAGTAAATTTGGTTTGTCGAGGTCTATGAGTTCTCGATAGGTAACTTTGACTTGTCGAGATCTCTGAGTTCTCTATAAGTGAACTTGGCTTGTCGAGGTCTCCAAATCTCTGCATGTAGAAATAACTTGTCGATATCTCTAATCTTTACATCTTCATTTGCCTTGTCGATATCTCTTAGTTCTTGATATGCAGAAATGACTTGTCGATATCTCCAATCTTCATATCTTCATTTGACTTGTCGATATCTCTGGGACTTCTCGATAGACCAATTTGGACTTCTCGATAAGTCATTCTGGAGTTCTCGAATGACTTCTCCATATGACTTGATCTGTGACTTGTAGATATCTTGATCTACAATTTCTCTAAGGCATTCTCTTCTTGATCTTCTTCCAGAGTTTATTTTTAGGCTTAAGACTGTTTATAGAAAAATATTTCAGTTTAATCTTTGACATTTTTACAGACTCAAATAATATAGTACAAAATACAAATTTAGATTATCATACAACTAATTCTTAGGGCTTTCAATTTGACTTAATCTTATTATAATACGGGTATGTTTTGCACAACAGTATATTATCATCTTAATTTTTTATAATTAGACTACATTATCTTAAAAGTAATATATTATTATTTTGTTAAGTTTTTATAAATAGATTGTCCGTTCACCGACAAATATATTACACAAAGTCAAATTATTTGCCGCAAAATAAATGAGAATACAACCACCAGATCAATTTTTATTTTCTTTTAAGAGAATTGCATTTTGCACAACTTATATTTGGCCAAAACTCAATTTCATATACATATTTTTATAAATTGCAGTTTGCATCCCCCTACTTTGAAATCCGCTCCAACATGCACCATTTTTGGCTAAATTTTTAGCCCAAATTGTTATCTCTGACAATATATCTCATCTTTTTTCTTCAATAATAGATTATATATGTTGTTGAAGACAATAATTTGGGCAAAAAAATTGACAAAATTTGGCAAAAAAGGTGCAACTTGAAGCGGATTTTAAAGTATGGGGATGTAAACTGCAATTTATGAAAATAAGTATATAAAATTGATTTTTGGCCAAATATAAGGGTGTAAAATGCAATTTTCTCTTTTCTTTTTTACAAATATTATTTGTTACCTTTTTTTCCGTCATCTAAAAAGTGGGAAGAAAAATGGGAAACACAAAAGAAAACTTATTTTCAAATTCTTTTCTTTTCTTATCTTTCAAAAAAGTCATTCTAATAATAAACTGTAATAAACATGTTTCTCAGTTCATCCAATCTCCATTTTTGGTGTAATGTTCTACTCCCCAAGTAGCTCGTCGTTTGCTCCCGGACTTTCTTCTGATTTTACTTGATAATTAGAGCATTTTTATCTATACAATACTGGCAGCTAAATTAATCATAATGTTAAATACTTCAAATATGTTTATTAAGCAAAATATATGTTTATATATAATCATAAAATTTCTAAATATATCTATATTTTAAAATTTTAAAAATTATATTGAGTAAAATATAAAATAATTGATATTAATATTTTTTTATAATTTAAAATTCTAACTTTTAGTTTAATTTAAAAAAATTAAAATTATTATTTAAATATTTTACTGAATTTCAATTTTACCTTCCAAAATATAAATATGTTTAACAAAATTCTTAAAAGGATGCATATTGTATTTGATATCGAAAGTTAGGGTTGCAAACTGTATTTTTGAAAATAAGTATATAATTTTGTTATTTAATGAAAGATAAAGATTACAAAATGTAATTAACTCCTTAAAAGAGATATGTACGTAAAATTTGAACCATTGAATATACTGAAAAGAGGAAGGCATTACATGTATATACCTTTTCAATACACTCTAAAGCCAAAACAAGTCACAAACCACCAACTGATTCTACTTCCCAAAAAGATCATCTAAAACACACCATGACCCTGCCAAAAAAAAAACACACACACTATGACTAGCTCTAATTCACCAATAAGCACACTTGATTTGCTTCATAAGACTACAACAATAAGAACCTCAATACAACCAAGAAAAGAATATTAATGTGAACCACCAACTAAAGAAAAAAAGTTAATAGAGAGTTTGACAAAACCCATCCATAGTTCAAAAACTTCACACACAACTGTTATGAACACTCATATATATATATATTTTAAGCAAGTGGACAATTGCAAGTAGATTAGTGTTAGAATTGCAGAAACCTTGATCAACTAGATCAAAAGCCAAAGTCAAGACCCATTCTGTTTCTTTACCTTTTATCAATTCGAGAAGCCAAGCTGACTATGGCATGGACGAAGTACTTAAAGCTCATATATCATCAACAGAATCATCTCAAATTTTCATAAGATACATATTACATGGAACAAGACAAAGTACTTACAAGAGAATATCATTTAAGTCCATATATCACTAACAGACTGATACTACTAAATTTCCTCAGATACCCCTTTACTTTGTGATCATATTGGATACCAAACACGGAAGCTGGCATCATCGTCACGAATGGATCCTCCTAAATCTGATGCAAATCTAATGGTATGCAAATAATGTGCAAAGAACCTAGTTCATGCAGCAACACAGAAATTTAACATATTTTATTAGAGTACTTGAATTAGGCCATGCCCAATGCAGCCTAGTTTTTAGCCATACGTTGTAATGTTAATGTTCAAATTTATTATCTTAAAGGCTAGCATCAAGCACAATTTCCAAAACATTGAAACCAGGGAATGTACATCATTCTATTTAATAGAAAGGGGACATCCATCCAAACTTTAGATAGTTTGCAGCAGAAGTTCTCTGGACCTAATAATTGGGATTCTTGTTAGGTTTCAAAATTGGTGATAGATTAAAGGAATGGCAGGTGCTTTGTTAATAGTAGAATTTTGTTGGCAACTTGAAGTTGTTGCATTGAACTGTGTTTAGATCAGAAGCTCAAAAAAGTAAGAGCACCTGGATGGTTTATGATCAACTTGCTGCAAAAATTAATCCTAGAAGCCACACAACTAAAATAAGTAAGACTATGTTTGAGTAACTAAACAAGTACAACTTTTCAAGTTTCAGTCATAAGCTTACACCGGCTGATTATAATTAGAGACGAATAACATGAACAAAACCAAAGAATAAAAGCAGAGGAATTGACAGGAAAAAAGTGGATTCATGTATTAAAAAAATAGGAATGTATAAATAGATTCGGAATAAAACTACACAAAGAAATTTAAAGAAAGTGAACAAATGCAGGGACTAGATCAAAATTAGGATTTCAGAAACCTGCAGGTACTTAAGAGGACATATCATGCACTCCTACGATGATACTTAAGAGGACATATCATGCACTCCTACGATGAACAGCATAGGGTATACAATTGTATATATAACTAGGGTTTTGTAGGGCATATTCTAATACACAAATGACCGATGGTTTTGCATCACAAAGATAGATTCTTCCGGTTCTAAGGGATTGGACCAACACTGCTGCTGCTTCCTAATCCCATCTTCTGCCCCAGAGCTGCAAGCTGTTCTACAAACTCCCCACCCGTTAAAATTTCTGTTGTTCCATATATAATATGCTTGGCGGGCTGGTGACGTTGAGCAAGGTCTTGCAAGCTTCCATACTCCACATAATTACCTCCACCAATCATGAAAACAATAGCTTCCTTGAATGGTCCTCTCAGATGGCTGGTAACTGAACCGGCACTTGACTTGGGAGCACGAGGATCCAACAGAAGGTAAGATTCAATTTCAGGATTGGGTCTCTCCTCCATCAACGCATCAACTGTCCTTGTCAAAGCCAGCTGATGATCACTAGACAACAAATTCTTAACTCCAGCAGTTACAGCACTGATAGACTGTCCATATAGCTTCTCAGCCCAATCAACTATATTGCTTCTGCTGGCAGAACTTGCAGATGCTAATGATATATTCAATGCTTTGATCTTTTTGACATACTGAAATGCGCTGGTATCTACCTCAAACTCCTTAAGAGCCGATTCAACCATTTCTACTTCTGATGGAGGAAGACTTTCAGTTGAAATTAGATACATGATAGCAAACCGCAACTTGTCCATCTTAGTTCCCTTTCCTTTGAGTACAGCAATAAGTTCGCTCCGGTCTATTCCCCCTCTAACCATCATTTCACTCTCTTTTGTAGCATAAGAATCCAAAGACCTCTCTTTGATCTCACCTAACAACACAGTAGCAATATTGGTGTGCTTGTCAATCACTTTCTTTCGCTCAGTTAACTCGGGCAGTGAATTAACTGCGCTCATCAAATGTTTCGTGTTGCCAATCAAGTCCGTCCCATCAAACTCAGCTCCCGCATTTCCACCAGTCCGCCTGTTGACATCATCTACATCCTTCTTATACTTGTTCAACTGAGTCTCAATCTCATTTGCAACTCCAGGAAATTCCAATGATCCATTCGCCACCCAAAATGGGTCAAGCCTATCCAATTCAAAAGATTTCATACCACCCTTCTCCCCCTGCACATTCAACCTATTCAACCTCAATCCAAGCACATCATGAACAAGAGGCTTATACCTAAAATCGTGCTGTATCGCAACAGACAACTCAAAGTTCCTATCGAACAAACACAAAATCGGCCTCTGCAAAGAACCCGAAAAATTCCCACCCTCCGTAAACAAATTATTCTTCACCAACAAATGATCACGCAACCGCTGATCAAGCAACGATGCAACCATCTCCGCCGGGCCACCTCTTGGACACCTAATAACCGGAACAACCGCAAGTGTCGCCAGAACACAAAACAATCCACTAACAATTCTCTCCACAATCTCCTCAATCTCCCTATCCCCAGCCGATGGATCATTCAACTGCACATAACAATTCTTATCCGCAAGCGAAAACAAATTATCATCCAAGGTAACAAACTCCATATACTGATCATACACCTTCCCAACTCTCTGAATCGAATCCGAACTCAACGTCCCTGACGCCAAATCCTCCAAAAGCCCCCTCGGTATCGACGAAGAGAAATTCAAATGAAACGAATTGTAAAGCCCTCTCGACGCATCAGAAATAATCCGTTGGACATTACGGTGAGTAGGACGTACAAAATAAACAGCAGGCACATCATCGTGTATCGGTTGACGTTCCTTATCAATCAGAAAATACAGCGTAACTCCGTGTTTACGGAGATCCTTAACATGAATTAAAGGCGATAGAACGTCTTGACAAAACTTATCGTAAATGAGGATCTTATAAACTTCTTCATTAGCAGTTGCAGTGGTTGAATTTAATTGTTGATTCAGATTCAACATACGGATTATGCATTCTGTTTGTAAAAATAATCAAATTAGAATCAAATTAGAATCACTATACACTGGAGAGAGAGAGCTCCTGTTTATACAAATTATCAAATTAAATCAAATTAGGATCACTATATACGAGAGAGAGAGAGCTCCTGTTTATACAAATTATCAAATGAAATGAAATGAGAATCACTATATACAGTGAGAGGGAGGGGGAGAGAGAGAGAGAGAGAGAGAGAGAGAGAGATGGATCTGTAAAAAGGTGGTTACCGGTGTGTTTCTGACGGAGATTGAGTGCCATTGGTAGCTGATCTAGTTTTCCGGCGGTGGCTGAAAGATGAGTAATTTTGTAGTAATTGAATTGTGAGATTCAATTTCACACTGGATCGGAACTTCTATCTGCAATTTTACTCGCTTTGCCCGTTCGCTTTTATATTTTACTAGTAAATGTGACCGCTTTGCCTTTCAAGGTCGTTTGGTAAATTTTAAAATAAGTCTGTTTAGCAATATAAATTTTAAAATAAGTCTGTTTAGCAATATACTTATAAGTCACTTATAAGCCCGTAACAGCTTATCGACGAGTGTTTGTCGACCCAACTTATAAGCTGAATTTACAACTTATAAGCTGATAAGTTGAAAGTTGGCAGTAACGTACTTTTTTCCAACTTATTTTCATTTTTTCATTTTTTTCTAAAGTTTTGATTTTAAAATATAAATTTTTAAATATTTACTAATTTAAGATTCATGAACTAAGATAATTGTATTTAATAATTATTTGTTTTAATTCATTTAAGTAAAAAAACTTCTGACTTATAAGTAAATTTATCCAAACACTTATAGAACTTATAAGTATTTATCAACTTATCACTTATTTCGCACTTAATCATTTTAAGTCATAAGTTACTTATTTTAAGATTTCCCAAACGTGCACTTAAAGTGAATAAATGAGCGATAAGTGATAAGTTGATAAATGAATATAAGTTATACAAGTGTTTGGATAATTTAACTTATAAGTCAGAACTGTTTTTATTTAAATGAACTATGATAAATATTTTTTTATATATAATATCTTAATTCTTATACTTAAAGTTAGATTAACACTTAAAAATATATTGTGGCGCCCTCCAAACCCGGGTCCGAGTTTGGGGTCCACACATACACACACCTTATTTATAACCTACTTATAACAATAATAAAGATAATAATAATATGCAGTGACCCTACTTACCAACTAACACGGATCGCAACAGGTTAAAGTATGCACACAAGCCAAACACACACTTATATTACAAACCGTCCAAATCCCAACTATTCAAACTCAGAACTGAGTATTAAGCATTATTACAAACTTTTACAAATTTAAATTATTCCAAAAGATGCCTACTAGCTTAACTCGATCAACCTGAACCCCTAGCTCTCGCGCTGGACTGGGGATCCTCGCTACCAACTGGTTCCTTCTTAACTGGAAAAGAACATAAACAATATCGCACAAATGAGCTAACTAGCTCAGCAAGTCTAAAAGACAAGACTGAGAATAATGATCATCAAGTGAAAAAAGTTATGATATCAAGTGAACAATGAATTATGATTTAGAATTGGATATTATATTTTCATTTTAAAAACCAAGGTTAGGCTGCTGATCAGTCACGCACTAACCCCGAGCAAAGCACACAACACTTCTCTAACTACTGGATCCAAGGCACACATTGGCCCAACTTGACCATTTATATGGTCTGACCACGAATCTGGTCCACAATTTTATAAAACAATCCAATTCTAACATAATAACAGAATAAACAATGTAAAGCAATAAACAGAATCATAACAATGTTGGATGTTCACTAATGAAATGGTTTCAACCTTCATAAAGGATCAATATGGCAATTTCAAAGCTTGGCCGTTAGGTAATGAAAGAATTGGATAACAAAGTAATCAATGTTTCAGGGTTACCAGGAATTGGACTTTCAAATCATAAGGTACAATGGGTTGAGTATGTAAGTAATTCGATTCAGTGTTTGGTATTTAGTTTGTATGTATTTGTGGAGTAGTATCGTATATTTGTGGTTCGTATCTGGGTGTACAACAATCAATGGTTTAGAAAGAATAAAATTTACGGCTCAAGATCAATAACTGAAATCAGGGTTTAGGGTTCAGTGCTTCAAAGCACTTGCAATATAAAACAGGACTATCAATCAACTACAATATATCTCGAGAAAGTTCAGAACACTTGCCTGGTGCTAGCTTGTTATACAACACTAACTTCCAATCACAACCGTCTACTCCTCGACTACCTGTTTCTCTTTCCTACGCCTTGTCTCTTCTGCTCACATATCATAAGCATCTATCAATACTCAACTTATACGATTCTATTCGAAACATACTTATATCTACCCTTCGTTTCACCCAAATCCGATTAATGGATTGAATGTTACGCTATAAACAAGTAAACACCGAACATATAGACCGACAGTCAACCAACAAGTCACATATAACACATAACACGTCAAATAATCAATGATATATCATTTATAAAGAAGTTTCGGGTCATAAACAGGCTTTCGGGTATTTAAAATGATTTTCAAAACATTTTTCGGAATTAAAATGGGTCGTCGGATCAATTTCAGAGTAATAAACAAGGTTCGGTTGGCCAAATCTGGCTTCAAAACAATTTTATAATAATTATCGAGCCTTGAAAACAATTTAAAATAATATTTTAAAACTCGAAACTATTTTTCGAAATTTTTAAATCATTTTTAAATAATTAAATCTAATTAAATAATTAATTAAAATCAATTAATAATTAATTAAATCAATTTATCAATTAATTTTCGAATTAATTGACCAATTAATCAATTAAATATTAACTGAAATTAATTAACTAATTAATTCAGATTTATTTTTGAATTAAAAATAATTTTGGAATTAAAATAATAATTTTTGGAATTTTCAGAAATTAAAAATGGATTTTTATAATTAAAATAAATAGAAAATATGATTTTTAAACATTTTTAAAACAGAAATCCTATTTTTGCAAACTCTAGAAACTTCAGGGACCAAACTGCATCGTCCCCAAAATTCCAGGTACTAAACTGTAATTTATAGGGGGGTCGCCGGAAAACACCCTGTTTCGCCGGAGAAATCGATCTAGGGATGCTCAGGCCACCACCACCTCCATATCACATCTACACAATACCAGGAACACAACCATGCCATCAAATCACTCAACTCATCCCTGAGTTGGCCGGAATTTGGCCGAGAAGTTCGCCGGAAACGTGAACTTCAAAACACAACTCCCTTCGATTCAAACATCCTTTGTTAACGAGCTATATACTAATCGATTGCAAATTTTATAAGCAACACAACCCACTATAATACAACAACTAATAACCCTTAGATCAAAAAGCCCTAAATTTCAATTAAGAACATTCATACGGGTTATAAACCCTAATTTCAAAATTCGAAAATCAAACTCAATTTTGAACATGTTATTGAACTCCAAATCAATCATATAATATATCAAAATCATCAGGGAAATAAGCTCTACAACATGCAATCATCAAATCATTCAAACAATTTTCCGAACAAAAATTCATATTTTTAATCAAATTAATTCGAAAATAAATAAAAATATAGAAAATAAACCTTGATTTCTGCAGTTCTGAAACTTGAAGAAACTGATAGAACACTCTGAGACCTTCGATTTGGTTACTCGAGCTTTCCAAACAGAAATCACTAACACCTTGATTTGTTGGTTTGATTCTCAGAAAGATTATATGCATATATAGATTTTCTCTGGAAATTTATATAATTACTGTCTGCAAATGATTTTCGGTACGAAATAAAATACGGTAAAGGCTATTTATAATTACGGAAAATTAGTATCCCGTTGGATCATTCCAGATACAAAATGGTACGTTTATTTATAAAAACTGATCTAAACGGCACCGGTTTTCGGGATAATTATCCAAACCAGTACAATTTGTACTGCGGTCTTGGTCTTAGCGCCTGGTTACACGTATTACGAGGTGATAATTGTGATAGTTTAATAAAAAGATCCCGTTTATCGAAAATACGAGTTTTATTGATTTACCGAAACGAATAATGTATCAAAAATATTACGCCGGGACCCGCACATGACAAACCGTACGCCAGATCGAAAAGGTCGAAACATGGAAAATGATCGGAATATTGCAATTAGGTTAGGAAGGAGTTCTCGGAAGAGTTTTGGGTTATAAAAACGTAAAAACGGATGACGTCGGTTGGTTCCCGATTGTAGAAAATAGTTTTTAAATACTCGGAAAAAGATTTTATAAAATCCATATATTTTCTATAAAATCATATCACAACATAAAAATAAATAGGAAGATATGACAATTATCTATATTTTATTTGAACATATAAAAATTAAAATACTCAATTAATATTATTTTTATACATCCAAACACATTTAACACTTAACAAATATGTTATAGATAAAAAACTAAGGTTATTATTTGCTGTATTTATTACTAAGATTCGGGAGCTCAAGGCCTTTAATGGCTGCTCTCGTGTATCGTAGCTTAATTCTGCCTTTACGAGATGCCTACGTATCTCTGTGAATTAGAGAATCAAGCCAAAAAACGTAGTTCTGATTTGTGGGGTGAGGCCCCTTATATAGATGTGGGAGTCCTTGAATTGGACTTGGTATAGGAGACTTGGTGGACAAGCCTCTGAATTAGGATAGACTTAGGAGTCCTAGGAAGTAGGAAGCTGATTCCTTATCCTTTTAGGTCCCCTTGAGGCTAATCTATAAGGATTTATATCCTTATCGGGACTCTTCTCAATAGCTGATTTTTCCCTTATTAATTAATTACGAAATTAATTAATAATTAGGGCTTTTGGGCCTTTTTTATTCCATCAGGCCTGATCTGGTCCATCAGGCTTAACCTTTCTGGTCTGAGTATCATATATCTTTTTATTGGGCCTAGCAACCCACAACTTGTACAATTAATGCAGTATTTAATTATACAATCATAATTTATTTATCCCAATCATTTGCCCCCCAACTTTTGGGAAACATTGATTAGGTTTCGCAGAAGTTAAGTCTATTTGTTCCCTTACAGGGTTTCGCTTTTCCGTAAAGTGTGGAGCGACCTACACATTTACAATGAATTTTTCCTTTTATTCAGGAATTATCTTAATTTCCAGGAATTGTTCCCTTATTTCCGGGATTTTTCCCTTATTTTCTGGATTTTTCCCTAATTTTCTGGGATTTTCCCTAATTTCCTGGAATTTTTCCCTAATTTTCTGGGATTTTCCCTAATTTTCTGGGATTTTTCCCTAATTTTCTGGGATTTTCCCTAATTTTCTGGGATTTTCTGGGATTTATCCTTTAATTTTCTGGATTTATTCCTTATTTCTGAAAATATTAACATTTTTCAGAAAATATTTAAGGAAATTTCCTTATTTTTCTGGATTTTTCCCCTAATTTCTGGGATTTATCCTTTAATTTTCTGGATTTATTCCTTATTTCTGAAAATATTAACATTTTTCAGAAAATACTTAAGGAATTTCCTTGGATTTTTTCCCTAATTTCTAATTAAATGATCAGAAAAATAGAACTTTTGCTGCTCAATACATCCTAGGCGTTGTTGATCCACGCCTAGGAGACAGTTTCCTAACAACGTCTAGGAAACTTGCGTCCTGGGCGTTGTTGGAGGCTGATGCTTCCTGGGCGTTGTTGATCCACGCCTAGGAGACGGTTTCCTAACAACGTCTAGGAAACTTGCGTCCTGGGCGTTGTTGGAGACAGATGCTTTCATAGATCCTAGACGTCGTGCACCCACGCCTAGGAGACAGTTTTCTAACAACGTCTAGGAAACTTGCGTCCTGGGCGTTGTTGGAGACAGATGCTTTCATAGATCCTAGACGTCGTGCACCCACGCCTAGGAGACTGTTTTCTAACAACGTCTAGGAAACTTGCGTCCTGGGCGTTGTTGGAGACAGATGCTTCCTGGGCGTTGTTGTACCACGCCTAGGAGCCACACTTCTAACAACGGCTAGGGATGATGCATCCTGGGCGTTGTTGAGGACAGATGCTTCCTGGGTGTTGTTGTACCACGCCTAGGAGCCACACTTCCAACAACGGCTAGGGATGATGCATCCTGGGCGTTGTTGAGGACAGATGCTTCCTGGGCGTTGTTGTACCACGCCTAGGAGCCACACTTCTAACAACGGCTAGGGATTATGCACCCTGGGCGTTGTTGAGGACAGATGCTTCCTGGGCGTTGTTGTACCACGCCTAGGAGCCACACTTCTAACAACGACTAGGGATGATGCATCCTGGGCGTTGTTGAGGCTGTTCGAGCCTTGATTCATTCAATGAACTTTGATTTTAAACCTTTTCAAAATTCAAATCTTATGGGCTTCCCGCCTTTTTCTTAGGCCCAGGCCCGTTTGTGCATCTTTGAGCTCCTCTATATAAGAGGTGGAGTGTGAGTTCATTTCTCACACTTCACTTTCACAAAAATTTCTAAACTTCAACTCTGCAATTAGTCTCTCAAGAATCGCCACCTCCAAGCGATTTTCGGCTTTCTACTCCGCCGCTTTCTGGGCTTATTTTGAAGATTCCGTTTGAATCTTCATCTTCTTTACTTACTTTCAAGAGCTTCCTGGGTTTTTGTCTTCATCCATGGCGGATTCTGATTCATCTCACTCCCATGTCCCCCAAGCTGTTGCCCGTCCCTCTAGGGCCAGCCGAGGTAAAAAATCTCTTGTACATTCCTCAGTTATTTCTCTTAGGGATCTTTTAACTGAATTTGGGCAAGCCTTTCCTAACATGTTACACTTAGATGCATATAATTATCCTTCTAGATTTGGTCCAGATCAAGTAGGTACCATAGCCCGCCTTTTTGGCATTTCTCACCCTTATAGGGCCGAGGCTCCAGGCCCAAATGATAGGGCCTGCTACCCAAAACCTGGGGCCATTCGGGTCTATAAGGAAACCTTCTATGCTGGTTTTCGCCTACCTCCTCATCCTTTTGTTTTTCGCCTTTTGGCTGAGGCCCGAGTCTGTCCGACCCAACTCACACCCAACTCTTGGCGTTTTATTCACTGTTATATGGCCCAATCTCGTAAAGACGGTTTTCAGCCAAATGTTTGTGTCTTTCATTATTTATTTAAATTTGTAAATGCTTCTGAGGACCAAGGATGGGTCAAAATAGTTCATAGATCCTTGGCTCGTTCCTGCTTTATTTCTGGCACCAATCCCGACTCGTATCCAACATGGAAGAGTGAGTGGTTTTATGTATTTCTGGATTCCGAGGAAGGTTGGGACCATTTTTTCAGGCCCAACTTCTCAAAAAGTATAGACGAGTCTTTAAGAGACCTAAAATTGGGGATAGATGAGGATGCGGCCATCAAGGCCATTACTGCCGATAACTTGCACCATTACGCTCTCATCCTTTCAGAGGGTAATTTGCAAGGTTTAGGTCTAAGTGACCTTGGTCCCGAGGGTATTTCTTTCCCCTTTTTGTTCCATTTTCTCCATTCTCTATTTGTCCTTTTTCTTACGTGCTCGTATTTGCCTGCAGCTAGGGCCGCTTTGGACACAATCTTCAAGAAGCGGGAGGCCCGTGCCGTAAAGGGCTCTGTTGTTGAGACCCACCGCGACAAGCGGGTTAGGATTGGTGACGGCCCTTCAGTCACGGTTGTAATAACCCCAATTTTTGGAAATTTTTGAAACCCTTATGAATAATGTTTTTGCTGAATGAGAAAACTGTTCATGCCACGCTATGTAGGGGTTCTGTTATTGATCTTATGGGATATTATTAGTACTCTATGTGGTATATAAGTGTATGTAAAGATCGTCAGAATCCAATTCTGAACACTTTGGTTTTTCCCGGAAATCCACAAGATACGGAGAGAATTGAGTATAAGGTAACAGGATAAAAAGGATTTAAATTAAAGGATTATAATAGAGGATCATAAAAAGGAATATAATGTATTGAGAAAGGTTAAGGGAACCTAAGTAATAAGATCCCGGGTATGATCCTTCAAACGATAAACGAGAACGAAAGTTAAGCGAACCGTATAACAGATCAGCGGTCATTAGGCAAACGATTAGGAAGTTAATCAAAGGGATTAGTGGGAATGATGTCATCCAACCAATAGAAAGAGGACAAGGAAGGGAGGATGACATCATGAGGATGATATAAGCATGACATGGGAAGGAAGGAGGTGTGGTTGAATGAGAACCACACAAATTCAAGGGCAAGAAGGTAATTGACTAAAGCAAGCACAAAAACCAAGCAACCAAGCCAAGCAAAAATCATTTTCATCAAAAATCAAAAGCAACCAAGGCTTTGTTCATGAAGCTCTCGGGTGGTTTTCTTAAAAAATGAAAGTCCAAGCTCCTCCACTTACTATTTAGCAAGGTAATTATCTAAGCTTCCCCATGGATAATTACATACTTCCTATAAGTTTAAGCTTCTAATTCCAAGCCAATCTTTTTCTATAAATCATGAAAGAAGAAGATGAATAGTGTTTTCAAGAACTAAAATTTGTGTTCTTGAAGTTTTGTTTAGATTAAGCTTGGATAAGGGCTTTAAAGGTGATTCCAAGCCATTCTCTTGATTCTCCACTCTCCAAGGAAGGTATAAACTACAAACCCTAGCTTTAGTTTTGAGTAATTAGGATTGAATGTGTTTGATATAGCATATGTGAAGCATGATGCTTGATTGGTTGAAGTTTGATTGAGTTTGTAGAGATTAGTTGGTTTTGTTGCATTGTTGGAGTTGTAAATCTTGGTAATTAGTTAAAGAACCTAAGTAAAGCTTTTAGTTCATGTGAGGAATAAGTATAAATGGTTAATGTGGATTTGTTGGGGCTGTTATGATGTGGTTTTGAGGAATATTGGTTGTATGATTGAATTGGGGTTGATTTGTGGTTGGTATTGAATGGTTTAAAATTTGGGAAATCGCGTAAACATAGCCGTCGTAACGTCCGATTTTCTGTAGACTGTTTTTGTGCATAACATTAGGACCCGAGAACCCCCTTCTAGATTATGACCACTGCCATGTTTAGATAGCTCATGTTACGAGCTTCGTTTTGATATGTAGTTCGTTCGATTCCGATGCACGGTTTAGGAGAAACGACCGTTTCAAGTAACGGCGTTTCGCGAACGAAACTTTTCCCCTCGCCTTACTTTGAAACATAGGTTAAAGACCAAAAAGGGTTAATTAATATATGAAACATTTATGGTAAGTGTATTAGGCAGTTGGTAAGACACTCGCGAAGGAATCGCTTTAAAACTCGTAAAGGTTAAATTATTAAAAATGGTGGAGCCGAGGGTACCCGAGTGGCTTAAGCGAATCAGTGAGCGCAAAACAAGCGTTAGAGTCTAAGTTAGTTAAAGTATAGATTTACAAGTGACTTTGGTTTAATTCCAACTTACTTGTGGTTTATAGGTTACCAGACTCGTCCCGAGCCATTCGTAACCCCAGTCGCTCAGGCAAGTTTTCTACCCGTTATACTGTTGTTGTGATGTAAATATATGTATATGCATTATCTTGTGATATTGCATGATTGTTATTAGCAAATTTTGCGATATATTGGAGCATGCTAATATGGTATATATGCATGTCTGTTTCGTAATCTGGTTATCTATCTGTTGATTTCAATGCTTATAGTTGCATAATACCTATGCTAGAAATAAGCAAGTAGTTGCGTATACCCTTAGTATAGGGGATAAAAGGTGAACATATTTCTAAACCGGGAGTCGATGTTCCCGAGTATATATATATATATATATATATATATATATATATATATATTTATTTATATATATATATATGGATATAGTTTTTAAAACTATTAATCGAATAAGGTTTATTCGATAACTTTAACTTTATTTTATTATTGAATATTATTTCGAATATTATTCGAAGGCGTATGACTCCTTTACATTATTTATTGAATATTATTTGAATATTCATTTGAGGATGTATGACTCCTTTATTTTATTTAATGAATATTATTTATAATATTCATTCGAGGTATTATGACTCAGCTTATTTTATTTATTGAATATTATTTGAATATTCATTTGAGGATCTATGACTCCGATTATTTGCTGAGATATATTCTTTATTTTATTAAAGAATAAGGTGTCGATAATCAAACTTATTTTTGATTATTCAAATAAAGATATTACTTTCGTATAAGTATATCTTTGATTATTTGCTATTCAATTCAAGTATAAGTTTTAATACTTCTACTTCAATTATTTTATAAAGATTATTTTTTATGGGAATATTATTTAAATAATAATATTCAGACATTTTCTAAATATTCTGGGGACTGATTTACTTCATTAAATCAGTTTTACTCCAAACACTCTTTAAAGTGTTTTCGAGTCTTTAAAATGATTTTCAAAAGTTAGAGCGGATCCCAAAACTATTTTTATATTTAAGATCTTCCTTTTAAAAAGGGGATTTAAATACTCGCTCAAAACCTGGGGGATCCGGCTCGGTGGTGTGTTTTATATTCGCAACAAGGTTGCTGTCTTGGTAAAAGAGTTTTTGATTACTTACCCAATATTCGGGAAGTAAAATTCTTGGAACAAGTTAATCCATTAACAGGCATCGCCTGGGAAATATCGGTGAGTTTTCCTTTTCAACTAGGTACGACTTCTTGGTGGAGCCGTATCAACAAGTTTCTACTTGGGGAAAGGGGGAAACGAGCTTTACGTTTCAGAGTCATGGATTTCATCTGAACTAGGAGTGGCGTAAGTGGTCGAGTAGCGCCGGCCCAGCCTTATTATATTGGCCCAAATGGCCTGGAAGTTCCGCTAAGGCGGTCCATTCCTTAGGAGTTCAGTGTTCGGTTGACAAGTAAATCCGACAGGTTCTCCTCTACATGTAGAAAATGGTGGGGTTGTACTACTACGACTGATCATCGTAAGTGGTCTTCCTGGCGCGGCAAACTCCCGTAATGAGTTCATCATCCAATTGGATAATTTCTGCAACACTACCCAGAGCACTTCGATAGAAAGGCTACGGTTGGGCGATTGTTGAGTGTTGGCAGGGTCAAGTTTTCAAAATGATGTTTACATCAAACGAAGTATCTCATAACTTCATTTTATTTTGATGATATTTTAAAAGATTTAATCTATTCAAATCTGGTCTTGTAGTCTCATCTATGTGATGAACTTTTGAACTAATTATAACTTGAACGGTGGTAGTTCAAGTAGTATTGGGAAAGATATAAGTATATTGGGGTATTTGGTAACCTCATCTTTTAAACTTATATCTAGTTAATAATTGTCTTATGAATGACAAAGATTTTCAGAAAAACGTTGAGACAAGGTTAGATGTATGAGATCACCTTGCAACGATATTTTTTTTATATATACAGTTATACACTGGGATTTTGTGTATATTATGCATGGAAGAGGACTTCCAATATTTTGAAAAGTATATATGTATATATACTGAATATTTTGCGACTTCATCGTATTAAGATATCAAACTTGGTTCATTTCTTTTGACCAAGACTTTCATGAGTACTATGAGAAGGCTCATATACTATTAATCATTATACATATTATTTTGGTGGGCTTGCTGCTCACCCTTGCTTTCTTCTTTCATCACACAACAACAGATAGAAAAGATGAACAGAACCAAGCTCCCGATTCGCAAGCGATTAGGAGGCGTTCCGCAGTTTTCTAGAAGCATTGATACCGCCGTAGCTGAGGTAGGAACTACCAATAGGCTAGGCTTTCAACTTTTGATGTATCAGATTATGTATATTTATGAATTGTAATAATGGCAAAGAAATGTAAATTTATTCAGAAACCTGTTTAAGGTGTATTGGCATATAATTGTGGAATAAAATGACTTGTGATTATTTTTGGATATTCATCTCTGAGACTATAACTTGTGGTGTGTGTGTTTATTGTGGGGTCAAAGTATAGAGTAGTTGATTATTTATTAAGATTGGGTGTTGTTAAGGAAAATGGAACTCGTGACGACCCGGATCCCCGACCCCGGATCTGGGGGTGTTACAACGGTTCAGGAGGCCGTCCCTACCTTTTTATCCCAGAGGCCTCCTAGCCTTGATGAAGATACCTCTCCCTTCACCGTTACTTGGGGCCTTCAGAGGAGGGACACGGTGGTAGGGAGTTCCGAGGCTGCCGCCGTTTGGTCTCAGAGTGTGATCACGCCTCGTGACAGGGCTGAGATCGTAGAGTCTTCTGATGACCTACAGATTGAGCGTCTGGGTGCTCAGGCCGTGGCTTCTGTAAGCCTCTTCCTTTTTTAACTGTTTTTTTTATTACTTACTGTACTTTGATATGTTCGTGCAGATGGATACCTATCTCCAGGATGGCCTTCACAATTTGAAGGATGTGAGGACCAGCCTAACTATTGCTGAGAGGGACAGGGATAGGTACCTCAAGGCTTCCGAGGCCAACTTCACTCGTTTCCGTGAGGTAGAGAAGGAGCTGGCGGATGAGAAGGAGAAAGTTCGTAAGCTGGAGCTGGATGCTCAAAGGGCCCGAGCTGAGGTGATAGCTGAGTATAAGGCATCTCAGGACTTTCAGGATGTCCTAAATGCTGAGTACGGTGCTAACTTCCCGGAGACCTTTTCTAGCTGTTGGGAGCAGATAGTAGAGGAGATTGGGAAGAAGATTCCGGAGGTGACTCTCACTGCCTATCCAGTCCCTGATATTCCTGGGAAAGAGCCTCTTCTTGATGATATCCCTCTTTCTCCTATTCTTGCTTCTTCTGCTGAGGCCGAAACTGTTTCTCCTCGAGGTGCTGATCCTATTCCAGTTCCTTCTTCTGCTGCCGATGAAGGAAACATCGATGATGACTTCTTCAAGGATCTTTGAGTATTTTGTTTTTCTTGTTTGGCCCATTGTGGCTTTCTATGTATTGACTTAATCGTATTCAGAACTTATTACCCTTCGGGGCTTATATTTTATATGTTGCTTTTCTTACCTCTTTCTGTTTTGACTTTACAATCTTAATATGCATTTGAATCTTAAACATCCTTGGATTGAAATAATTTCAAACTCTTTAATATGAAGTCTGGTTTTTCAAAACCTTACATAGCATGGGTTCGACCCTAATCAATAATAACTAGACAATGTAAATTCTACTGGAATATAAAATCCTACGCAAGCAAAGCTTCCAGGTGCTTTTAAACCTACTTGTCACAATGACAAGTGAGAATCGTACTTCGCCTATCTTACACGTAGTAAACCTTTAGGTTTTGTGCGTGCCAGGTCCTCGGGACTTCAAAACCATCCATAGTTTCCAGCTTGTAGGTTCCTCTACCCTGAACGCTCTTGACTCTGTACGGCCCTTCCCAATTTGGGGCTAGCTTTCCTTTCTGTCCGACACCAGAAGCCTCTATTTTTCTCAAGACTAGATCACCTTGTTTGAAAAACCTCTCTTTAACCCTTAGGTTGTAGTAGAACGAAGCCTTTTTCTGATACTCTACTATCTTTGCATGTGCCTTATCTCGCACTTCATCAATTAAGTCCAGCGCCAACCTTTGCCCTTCCTCATTTTCCCCAGCATTGAAAGCTTGAATTCTTGGAGAAGAATGTGATATCTCCACGGGAACCACTGCTTCTGCCCCATATGCCAACATGAAGGGAGTTGCTCCAGTCGTGACTCTACAGGTAGTCCTATAGGCCCATAGTATTGGAAGTATCTCATCCACCCAATTATTTCTTGACTTCTCGATCCTCTTCCGTAGTCCATCCAGGATTATCCGATTTGCTACCTCCGCTTGCCCATTGGCTTGCGGGTGAGCCACAGAGGTGAACCGTAACTCAATTTCATTTTCTTCACAATACTTCTTGAATTCCTCATTGTTGAATTGTGTTCCATTGTCAGTGACGAGGATACGGGGAATCCCATATCGGCACATAATGTTTTCCCACAGGAATTGTGCAACCTGCTTAGTTGTGATTTTGGCCAAGGGCTTGGCTTCAATCCACTTAGTGAAATAATCAATGGCTACAATCAGAAACTTCCTTTGTGCTGTGGCCATAGGGAAAGGCCCTAGAATATCCATCCCCCACATAGCAAATGGGATTGGGGAGTTGATAGAGGTCAGCATCTCGGGGGGTTGTCTAACAACTGGTGCATGCTTCTGACAGCGATCATACTTCTTCACATATTCTTTGGCATCAGCCATCATTTCTGGCCAATAGAAGCCTAAACGGGTTATCTTATGAGCCAAGGCCCTGCCCCCCAGGTGTTGCCCACAAATACCTTCATGCACTTCCTCAAGAGCCAAGCGTGCCTCATCGGGCCTGAGACACCTTAAGTAAGGAACCACGAAAGATCTTTTATACAGAATCCCATCTATCAAAGAGTACCTTAGTGCTCGAATAGTTAACTTCCGTGCTTTAGTTGCATCACTTGGCAACCAACCGGTCTGAATGTGAGCCTTGATGGGATCAATCCATGACGTCCCCAGGCCTATAGGAGCCACAAGCTTAACATCTATGCTTCGTGTCTTCAATACACGGAAGTATACACTTCCTGAACTTTCTTCTATCTCAGATGAAGCAAACTTTGATAGCGCATCTGCCTTAGCATTTTCTTCCCTTGGAATGTGTTCAACATGACATTCATTAAATTGAGTCATCACAGCCCTTACTAGGCGTACATACTTAGCCATCGTATCATCCCTTGCCTCAAATTCTCCCTTTACCTGGGATATGATCAGCTTCGAGTCTCCACGGACCTTTAAGTTTTTTACTCTAAGTGTCCCAGCTAGACCAAGGCCAACAATCAGGGCTTCATACTCTGCCTCATTGTTTGTGGTTGGGAAGTCTAGCTTCATAGCATACTCAATTAAGAATCCATCAGGGTTTTGCAAAACCAATCCTGCTCCACTGGAGTTTGTTTTTGATGCCCCATCAAAATAGAGAACCCAATATTCTTTATCATCCTTCTCTTTGTCCCCATTGTCGACTCCCTTGTCTTGAGGTATGGTATCTTCCTGCCCCCCCGACTTCTTGGTTGGGTATGGTACATTCCACCACGAAGTCAGCTAGTGCCTGGGCTTTTATAGCCGTGCGCGGCTTATACTTGAGATCGAACTCTCCCGACTCTATTGCCCACTTAATCAGTCTCCCACTTGCCTTGGGACTGTGAATGATGTTTCTCAGTGGTTGATTTGTTAGCACTTCAATCTGGTGAGCTTGAAAATAAGGACGCAGCTTTCTTGAAGCCATTACCAAGGCTAAAGCGAATTTTTCAATAGTTGAATAATTCAACTCAGCACCATGCAAGATTTTGCTGACATAGTATACGGGTTTCTGGACTTTCAGTTCCTCTTTAACCAACACCGCGCTCAAGGCGCTCTCTGAAACAGCCAAGTACAAGAATAAAACTTCACTCAGAACTGGCTTGGCCAACAACGGGGCCTGGCCCATATATTTCTTTAATTCTTCAAATGCCTTCTGATTTTCCTCACTCCATACAAAGTCTTTAATGTTCTTTAGTGACTTGAAGAATGACAAGCACTTGTCTCCTGACTTGGAGATGAATCATCCTAGCGCAGCAACCCTTCCTGTGAGCTTCTGAACATCCTTGATAGTTTTTGGTGGTTCCATGTCCAGGATCGCCTTTATTTTATCGGGATTAGCCTCAATTCCTCTTTTTGAGACCATTAATCCCAAGAATTTTCCAGATCCTACTCCGAAAGCACACTTCGTAGGATTCAACATCATCTTGTGGTACCTCAGGACCTCAAAAGCTTCCCTTAAATGGGCTATATGATCAGTCTTTACTAGACTCTTGACTAACATGTCATCAACATAAACTTCCATAGTCTTACCAATAAGATCCTTAAAAATTCTATTCACCAACCTTTGATAGGTGGCTCCTGCATTCTTGAGACCAAACGCCATAACAAGATAACAATAAACACCAAAGTCAGTGATAAATGATACCTTTGGAATGTCATCCTTATGCATTTTAATCTGGTTGTATCCGCTAAATCCATCCATGAAACTCAGCATCTCATGTCCAGCAGTGGCATCAATCAAAGTATCAATTCTAGGCAGCGGAAAACAGTCTTTGGGGCATGCATCATTCAGATCAGTGAAGTCTATACACATCCTCCACTTTCCATTAGCCTTCTTCACCATTACAGGGTTTGCTAACCACTCTGGAAATTGAATCTCCTCAATGAAACCAGCCTCTAAGAGCTTTTCTACTTCCTGTTTTATAGCCTCTTGTCTTTCCGGGGCAAAATTTCTTTTCTTTTGTTTCACTGTCTTCCGGCTTGGATCCACGTTTAGCTTGTGAGTAATTAACTCCGGGTCTATGCCAGGCATATCAGCTGCTGACCATGCAAACACATCACTATTTTCTTGCAAAATTTTCACTAACTTCCCTCTAAGGGGCTCCTCTAATGTGGCTCCAATGAAAGTCATCCTCTCAGGATTCTTGGGGTTTAAAGGAACCGAAACCAATTCTTCTGCTGGCCTTCCTCTATTCTCATCATTTTCTCGAATATCCATATCTTCAATAGGAAGAACCTGCCCCCGACTCCATCTGCCCTCAAAGAGGCCACATAACAGCTTCTAGCCATTTTTTGATCTCCTCTCTCTTCTCCAATCCCGTTTCGGGTGGGAAACTTCATGACTGAATGGTAGGAAGAGGGGACTGCCTTGAAGGCATGTATCCCTGTTCTCCCCATGATAGCATTATAAGTTGAAATAGCCTTTACCACCACGAAATCCAGCATCTGCGTTGCTTGCCTTGGCTCCGTACCTATGGTGGTTGGCAATTTGATTATCCCTTCCACAGGACATTCTACTCCAGCAAATCCATATATCGGCATGTCGGTTGGTGTCAACTGGGAGTCGTTATACCCCATCCTTAGAAAGGTGTCGTGGATCAAGATATCCACAGAAGCACCATTATCCACAAGGACCCTCTTAACCGGGCTATTTCCTATTATCGGTGTTATGACGAGTGGGTCATCATGGGGAAACTTCACGCCCTCTAGGTCGGAATCATCAAAAGCCAATGTTACTTCTGTCCTGGCCCTCTTCGGGGCTTCGCCAACAATATGCATAACCTCCCTGGTGTATGCCTTTCTGGAATTTTTGGACAATCCAGCAGCAGTTGGACCTCCAAAGATCGTGTTTATCACAGGTCCTCGAGGGCGTCGTGGTCCTCCAAAAATTGCATTTATAACCGGCCCTCTAGGTTGGGGATTCCGCCCCTGATCATCTTGGTCCCTCCTACGATCTTCAAAGTTCTTCCTTCCATTATTGTTTCTGTCCCCTCCATCTCCAGTATACTTGTTCAACCTTCCTTTTCGAATCAAAAACTCAATTTCATATTTCAATTGCCTACACTCATCAGTGTCATGGCCAACATCCTTGTGAAACCTGCAATACTTGCTCTTATCTAGCTTGGCGGGATCAGCCTTCAAGGGCTTAGGCCAGCGAATATCTCTATCTTTCTCAATCTCCATCAAAATCTGACTTCTAGGAGCACTCAGCTTAGCGTATTCAGTGAACTTTTGCCCAAGTCCTCCCTTCTTGGGGGTTGAATCAGGGTTTTGTTCGGTTCTAGGATATTTGTCCTTAGCGATATACTCCAAATCAGTTTTTCGTTTCTTTCCTCCAGTGGGCTCATTACTTACTACGGTCTTCCTCATGCTTTCTTCAACCTTGATATACTTCCCTGCCCTCTCTTGGAGTTGCAACATGTTTTCAGGGGGACGTTTGGCCAAGGACATCTTGAAAAACTCATCCCTAGTTCCTTGTTGCAGTGCTATCATGGCTACCTTATCATCAAGGTCTGGGACTTTTAAAGCCTCCTTTGTAAAACGATTCAGGTAATCCCTCAAGGATTCTTTAGCTCCCTGCACAAGACTCATAAGAGATGCTGAACTTTTCTCATGGACTCTTCCACTAATGAATTGCTTAATAAAAGCCTAACTTAATTCTCTGAATGATCCAATAGAGTTTGGGGGCAAGCGACTGTACCATCTTTGAGCCATACCCGACAGGGTTTGAGGAAAGGCCCGACACTTTATAGCATCATTCACGGGTTGCAGCAGCAGTGCATTAGAGAATGTCCTAACATGATTAGCGGGGTTACCCGTGCCATCATAGGCTTTGATAGTGGGCATCTTGAATTTTCTTGAAATATGGGCATTCATTATTTCTTCTGTGAAAGGTGGAGTTGGATCATCAGGATCTCCAAGGGGAAGGAGATTGCTTGGATCAGTTCTTGGGACAGCAGCCCTTCTTCTTACCGGACCATCCATGTCTATGACAGGAGGAGGATTTCTCCCCCTAGGAAGTATCTGGGGTCTGGTGGCCTGGTGAGCCTCCAAATCACGTCTCAGCCTTTGGATTTCAGCCTCATGAGCCCTGATCCTTTCCTGCACTTCTTGGGGATTCGCCCCTGGGGTGCTCTGGGGGCGTTGCTTTCCATCGGCCATTGGCTCTTTTCCAGGACGCCTCCTTCTCGGGGCCACTTCATCATCCGAAGATTCGGAGTCTCTCTCAGTGTATGGACCAGAAAATTCCCGATCCTCAGGGATAGGACCCAAACCTCGTATATAGGGGGGCGACCGCCCTCGTGCTTCGCTTCGCCCAACATATCCGCTTCCTCCAACCTCAGGGTGAAGGGGCATCCCATAAGGGGGGTTAGTAGTAACAATAGTTGAATATTCATACCCGACGGGTCGAGAATTCACAGGTATATGTATTTGTTGAACTTGAGGATTCGTACCTTGAATCGGGGGAGTTGTCCCTTGTAGCTGGGGTTGAGTTGCCCCTGTCTGGGCTTCCTTTTGAGTAGATGCATAAGTTGAATGGGGAGGAACCTCCACGGTTGATGAAATCACCTGGGTTGTCTCTGATGGTGTTCCTTCCTCTAGAGCTCCAATTGTTCTCCGTGTTCTCGCCATGGTTGTTGTTGTGCTTTCCCACAGACGGCGCCAAATGTTATAGATAAAAAACTAAGGTTATTATTTGCTGTATTTATTACTAAGATTCGGGAGCTCAAGGCCTTTAATGGCTGCTCTCGTGTATCGTAGCTTAATTCTGCCTTTACGAGATGCCTACGTATCTCTGTGAATTAGAGAATCAAGCCAAAAAACGTAGTTCTGATTTGTGGGGTGAGGCCCCTTATATAGATGTGGGAGTCCTTGAATTAGACTTGGTATAGGAGACTTGGTGGACAAGCCTCTGAATTAGGATAGACTTAGGAGTCCTAGGAAGTAGGAAGCTGATTCCTTATCCTTTTAGGTCCCCTTGAGGCTAATCTATAAGGATTTATATCCTTATCGGGACTCTTCTCAATAGCTGATTTTTCCCTTATTAATTAATTACGAAATTAATTAATAATTAGGGCTTTTGGGCCTTTTTTATTCCATCAGGCCTGATCTGGTCTATCAGGCTTAACCTTTCTGGTATGAGTATCATATATCTTTTTATTGGGCCTAGCAACCCACAGCTTGTACAATTAATGCAATATTTAATTATACAATCATAATTTATTTATCCCTATCAAAATAATTCACAGAATAAATACTAAACATACATAATAATTATTTATTAGAAAAAATAATTACACGATATATCCCGGATATTACATATATATTCTAAAATTAAAATTTATAAAAATACAAAAAATCAAAAATAAGTTTAGAAAAAGTACGTCGTTACTAACATTCAACTTATCACCTTATAAGTTGTAAATTCAACTTAAAAGTTGGATCGAAAAACACTCGTTAATAAGCTGTTACGGACTTATAATCCAATAAACTGGCTTATAAGATTTTCCAAACATGCCCTATGTATTCATATTTTTGTCATCATATTTAATATTTTACTGGTTTTATTTATAGAATAATTAAAATAATACGATAATATAGAAATAAGTTCTATTTATTGAAGGTTAATATGATATAAAAGTGTGGTAACATTACTTTGAATCCTATGACAACATAGAGTACTATTATATTTTATCGCTTTCTTTGTTCCATTACAATGTTAGTATATTGTTTAATTGTATCTTCTAAAATAACACATATTTAAATTAAAAAAACTATGAATTTACTTTAAAGTTAAATCCAACAAATAATATGGAAATTCGAAGAAATCCTTATTGAACATCTTATTAAAATTTAGAAAATTAAATAAGTAGTATTTTGATCATTATAGTAATGTCTCTGATGGTTAAAAAAATATAACATAAAAATTTGACAACATTAATTTCAGTAGTTGAGGGTTACTATTTTGTTTAATGAGCTATAAAACTTTTCATGCTTTCCAAGTCAAACATAGGAGGTAGAGCTGTAATTCATCAGAAGCAGCCACATATCCAAATTCAGAGGTATTTGCCTTTCTCATGTTTGCGCTGTCCATTTTTTTTCAAATTCTTTGTTTTAATCGAATCTACTGTCTATAGTGATGGATTTAGAAGATATTCAGATCATCTTTATTTGTCCAAATGCAACCTTTTATGAGAAGGGGGAATTGGTATTTTCATGTTAACCTTTTAAAATTCATATGAATTAGATTATGTATATTTTTCTTATTTTTCTTATTCTGAAATTGTTATTTTTCCAGTTTCTTCCGTTGCCATTCTATTTCGATTGTTGTCGTACTTTGCCTTCCACAGTGAAACTTCATGGTCCTCCATTAATGGTTTGGAGTGGCAAGTATGTGAAAGAGAGAAAGAGCATCTCCGAGTTGACAAAAATGATGTCCTTTTATGGTATTAAGTATACCACATGGTGCTTATGACTTATGAAGGTGAAGCTGATTTTAAGTTCCAGGTCTACAATCCATATGCAGTGGAGATGATTTATTCGACGCATGCATCGGGTTTGGACATACTTTTCAAACCAATTGAAGTTGATAAACTTGCCTCGAATTTCTCTTATAATGCTCCTAGTAATTTTGATGGTGTCTATCATTTGAAGTTAAAGCAGAACATGTTTTGGGTCAAATGTTCACAGAGGTAAAATAAAAACTATATGAATCAATATTATTGTTAACAAATTTCCGGGAAATAATAATTTGTTATTATACAGGTCTTTTCTGAAGAGGGCTATGAAAGGATTGGGTTGGATGGAAATTCTAGATCTTTAACTAAAGGGTTTGAAGAATATAAGTGGGAAATTATTGTAAATTCTGCTTTGGGTAGACTTCTTTTAGGCAATGAATGGAATAGGTTTGTCAAAGATGCCAATATACCAGTTGGTGATTTAGTTATCCTAAAAACTACGAATGAGTATTTAAAGTATAAAGTCTGTATATTTGAATCAATTTATCTTTGCCAGGGTCCTGCATGTGGAGGTATGTGTTTTATATACATGCAACTGTGAAAAATTCGTGTTTCATGTATAACTTTCACCTCTATTTTTATAGGCGACGTCAACACTCTGAAAGGTTGCCGTAAGTTTTTTAAGGTGATAACGGACCATACTTTAGAATTTGGACAATTGGTATGCCTTTTATGCAACTTTCATATTCCTTTTATTTTATATGTTTGAAACACATTCTAATATAAGGGGGATAAAATTCAGGAAGTACCGCATATCTTTGTTTCCAAGTATGGAAATGAAATTGTAAAGAACCTACACATTTTACTCGGTGGTCTAATGACATCCAAATTCAAGTTATGTCCAGCTGAGAAGAAGATATACAGAATGCATCAATTTTTTTAAAAAAATATGCGATTTAAGAAGACTATTGGTTTGTGTTTAATATTATGGTAATTCATCATTTGAATTGTCAGTTTTTGACACACAAGGGATGAATCACTTCCGTGATTGCACAAGAAATTACCGATTTCCAGATTTTATGTTTCCTCCATCTGATTCAGAGGTTGTTCATATAACAGATATCATGGATGTCATTTCTGAAGGTAATACATTCTTTCCCATATTTAAATATGCATGCTTCTTTAAATTGATAATAATGTACTTATGCTTCATGTAAAAAATCACTTTGATATGGATTCCAGTACTAACTCTGATAACAACAGCTCTAGTGATAGTAGTGAAAATAGTGAAGGTAATATGCAAAATTTTTCCTTTTCATTTTCAATGAATATTGAAATGAAGTTACTAATCTACTATGATTCTAGAAGATGATAACGATATTGATGATGAAGAGGACATGTTAAACTTTTCTGTGACAATAAAGAAGTCACACTTGGATGAACGCTGCCATGGAGCGGTATGTTTTACATTTTATTCATGTATGTATTGAAGAACATTGCTATCTCTGTTACAATAATCGAATTTTTTCCATTACAGTACATTGCACCAAGTGTTGCACCAGTTTTCACACTCTGGAATAAAAGGACAACTACTACTCTAATGATGAATGGTACTCAATGATTGGTCGATGCTTTGCGGAGTGGAAGGCAATGTCGTTTCTCAGTTGGATTGAATGAATTTGTTTGTGACAACAATAGTGGGAAAGATCACTTGTTGGTTTTCCGGTATTTGGGAGAGTTTCTCTTTAAAGTAAGAAAGCTCTGAAATATTTATTATGTCCGTACTTAAAATTTCAACTATTATATCCATTTTATTTTAATTTGAACTAGTATTTAAAATGATCCAAGTATTATTGAAAATGATGTTCATAACTGTTCCAAACAAATATTGGTGATACTGTTGGATTAATTTAGATAGGTTATGAATGTTATTATAGTATTTTTACGAATTTGTTGTATATGTTTTCTGTTTAGCATATTAATAGAAATTTACGTCTAATATCTAATTTAGCATGACATGCCAATAAAATTTAAAAACCTTAGTTGAAGTAACATAATAAAAAGTAGAGAAAACCCGTTCTGAATTTTATATAGGGAATTTTTTTAAGCAGTTAATAGAAACTTCATGTTCTCATAAGTACATGAATTAAGAATTGAAAAATAAATCCATGCCGAATAATTGCTTCCATCATAGAACTTGAGAAATAGATTCTTGATTCATTGAAGATGTTGATTGCTGCAATTAACAGTGGTAACTTAGGTAAGTTTGCAACTTAGGTTAATAGTTAAAATTTAAAGGTTTTTATTAGATTACCTCAACACATGATTCTGCTAAGGGCCTTGGCGGAATTTCATTATCAATCTTTGGGGAAGATACATTGGTAACACCTTTTCCAGCATAAACAGTATATTTAAAGCGAATATTCTCATTTTTTTATGAGTAACTTAATCATGTAGACATTGTCCTCAAGACTTTTGAGTATGGATGGAATCATTTTTCCGTTCTTCTCCTAAAATAATGACAAAATTAGTTGCATCATCTTAGTTTATTTGTGAATGTCTAAAATGGAGTTCTTACGTTGTTAGAGTTTACCTTGTCAAAAATTTCATCAACATCTTTGAAATAACATGTCTACCCTGCTGGATTTTCTAGTATAACACCAATTTCCACGGTCTCATCGAAAGCGTCAACAACCACCTCAAACCTGGTTGTTGTAATTGTCAGGGAACAATATAATAACGGTTAAATTATGAAAATGCATTGTAATTTTTAGGGTTGTATGCACAGCTGTTTGACATTACCACTTTAAAGGACATGGTACATCTCTTTGACATGTGGTGCAAAATTGCATTTTATCAACCAATATAGTTGGAGCGTAGCAAGAGGAACAAATGTTCCTAAACCGCTTTTCATCAACCTTGACATCTTTCACGGTCAACTCACAGTAAACTTTTTTCTTGAAATATAATGTAATAGGTTAAGTATGTAAACGTAGTTCTAAAACTTAATTGAATAATTGAGGAGGTAAAAACACCTCAATGTAATCTTCACCAAATTCTTTGATCTGTTTTACTGTGAGAATTTGTGGTGGTTTATTCCTTCTAATAACCTTGTGCACATTAGCAAACATTGGCCGTTTCAACCTGTTCATCACAACTAGTTATACTATTCCTAAAACTGAAAATCATGTACTTTTGGGAAACTATACATTTCCCTCATTTGAATGACGCTATGGTGTTGGGAGTTCAAAAGAAATTGAGTAGCTCCAATGTTTAAAATATCAATTTCACATAAGAAATTAACAAAAAGGTTAGTGAATGTATGATATATTTTCAATTACGACTACTTGAACATTATTTACCTTGCCATTCGGTAATTCGTGTTGATGATATTATAATTATAAGAGGATATTCAAAATCATCTTGAAGTGTGTCTTCAAATTCCTCAGCAAAAGCATCCCAAAATGTAACATGAATCGAGGTGGTTCCATCAGTTAAATGGAATTTCATCTGCGTCTCAGACTGGTTAAGTTTGTTGTTAACCTTGCTAGTCTGAGTTGTGGATCTTGAATGACACCAATAACATCTGTGTTTTTTATGAACAAAAACTTGAGTAGAAAAAATTTATTGTACACTATATACATGAAACAAATATGATAATAAGTTACCTGTTAGATAAGTTGTTTGCTTGGACAATTCCTTTGTTATTCCCTAACAATGCAACAAGAATTACAGAAGGGGGGTTGAATGTAATTCTAGTAACTTTTTCTGAATTACAAAAGATGTTCTAACTCAATGTATATATATAAGTGTTTTGATTTGCAAAGTGCGGAATGACAAGTTAAGTAAATCAAACACAAAGTAATAAAAACATAAGTCTTTAAAACTTTCTGGTGGATTTGAAAGTATCCACCATATATATATATATATCAATTTGAGAACTCTGTGAAGTTCAAATTGGCTCACAGCTGCTTTACAAGTGAACAAACAAACTACAGAGAAATTCTTAACAGTTACAGCTTTTTCTATTTCTCTTCTAAAAGTGTTTTCTTAATTCGTTGTTCCACTAGCTACACTTGGTTTATATATCACCAAGTTTACATGGTAATAAGATAGGATAATAAAACAAAACTTATCAAGTCAAACTCCATGTTGCTTCACTACTCTATTCCAGCATCTTTGAAAATCTTCATAACTTGCATGAAAATTGTTAGTCCCTTAACAATATAGCAAGAATTACAGAAGGGGGGTTGAATGGAATTCTTGAACCTTTTTCTTAAAATAAAATGTTCGAACTCGAATATAAATATAAGTGTGTTGATTAGCACAATGCGGAATAAAAACTTAAGTGAATCAAAACACAAGTAATTAAAAGCAAGAGTCTTTAAAAACTTTCTGGTGGATTTAAACAATTCCACCAGAGATATATATTATATCGAGAGAACTCTGTGTGCAAGAAAGCTCATAGCTGCTTACAAATATGAACTACTGAGAATACAGAGAAATGCTAATAATTCTGCTTACAAATGTTTCTAACTTTTTGTATCTCAGATCTTAGTTTCTATTTGCTACTTCTTGGTTTATATAATACCAAGATTATAAAGTCAAAAGATAGGATCATTGTAAAAACTATCGGGTCTAATGCTTTGGTACTTTGTTCTCTATTACCCAGTTAATAGGCTTCCTCATTCCATTTGCATACACTTCGACACATGTGACCAGTTGTCACTGTCAACTGATATTTGAATTCTTTATCCGTTGAGTACATGATCATCCGTCGACTTTATGATCATCCGTTGATGGCTTCATTGATCATCCGTCGACTGCTATATTAAACATCCATTGATAGCTATTTGATCATCCGTCGATGGCTTTGTTAATCATCCGTCAGTAGTTATTTTGGCACTTGACTTCAATTCATTTATGCAAAGTTACAAGACATCATCTATGTACAATTAATCAACTGATTCTGCATATCTAGTTAAAGTCAACATGACTTATATGCTACTACAGAATGTATACAAAGGTGTATGCAGAAATGTGCTACAGACTCATTATTACATAAGCTACTCACTCGATGGATAATAAGTCATCATCCGTCGGGACTATAATGATTTATCCGCCGGGACTATAATCCTTATTCGTCGAGTGCTATATTATTTCACTAAGTAAAATCTACTTAGGTGTTTTGTTTATGTAATCATCAAGTACACAACATATGCACAATAATCTCCCCCAATTTATGTCTACTGGAATTATAGCCATAAATTAAGAGATACTTGATGATAACAAAACACCCTAAATATACAGCTTTAAAGAAAAGTAGATAATACTGAAAAGTGCTTCAAATAACAAAATATACAAAGTTTAGCTCACAGTCATTTTCAAGATGCTCCTCTTAGCCTGAGCAGATTTTTCTAGTTTATTGAAGGTCTGGATCTTCTTCCAAGCTTTCTGTTGTTTTCATCAATCTGATTTTGGAGCTGCCTGTGGAATTCCAGTTCATCAGATTCTGAGAGATTTAGCTTTTCTTGCATTTCCAAGAGAGTCTCATTGCTGGAGATGCTTAATTGGTCTTCTAATCTGAAGAATATTCTCACCCCTTTGTCATCTAAGAACTCCATCAGCCAGTAGGGCCTTAGATGCACTCTTCTCCCTGTGTATGGGATGATAAGAGTCTTTGGGAGTGCATCTTTAGCTCTAACACTCCTTAGTTCTTCAATCTTCTTCAATACTAGTCTTCTTGCTGTGATGTTGAACCCAAAGTTCTTCTTGAAGGATGAATAAACTTTAATCAGTACAGCTTGGCTCTCTTGAAGAATCCTGTGAAGTGGCCACTAAATCTCCTTTCCTCCTTTGTACTTGAACACTAACCTTTCAGGTAGGTTCCTATATGCATCAATACTTCTTACTTCATCTAGTTCATCCAGATAGAGGTTTAGATCAGAAAATTCTTTGATGTCACACAAGTACAAGTAGTATCCCTTATTGACTTTGGGCTGAGCTTTAACTACAGACTTGGATTTTAGAGGTGACAGCTTCACTTTCTTGACTGCTCTTGACTTTGTCCTTTTTGGCTTGCTAAGGATTGGTAGATTGAAGTCTGGAATTGGTATGTTCTCCCATTCTATTGGCTCATCCTTGGGCACAATAGGTTCACCATGAATATTCCTGTAGGGATCCACCACCCTTATGTTTTTAAATGCCACAAAGGGTTTTGATGCTGGAGTTGTGGCTGGTGTGGATTCCTTAGGAAATTGATCTTCCAATTCCTTGTCAACAATTTCCAGTTTCCTTTTAGTTCTTTTAGCCAATTGCTTCTTATTTGGAGAATTCTGCTGTTCTTCAACTTGCTTCCTTGATTCAGTTGCTTCAGATGGTTGAGAGGGAATTTGTTGTGATGAATTTACAGCATGTAGCTTGGCCAAGATAGCAATCTGCTATCTCTTTTGTTTAGCCTTTTTAGCATCTAGAGCAGCCTGCTTCTTCTCCTGCTTCAATCTTGCGTTTTCTTCTCTCTTTGCTTGAGCAAATTGAGGGTGTCCAGCCACCACACAAATTTCTTTCCCATTTCTGAAAATCTTAGCAATCCTCCTTTTAGAAACTGAATCAGCTGGATCTTTATAGAAGACAATTGATCCTGACATAAGCTTCTTCTTATCAGGCTTGGGTGTCTCATACACAGTGTCCAAGGGGTTCTTCAAGGATGATTTTGAGTAGTTTGCCCTTGGTTTAAGAATCATTTCAGCCTTTAGAGACTTGATGCAGGAAGATTGTCCTCTTTCCAGATAGTTCATGCTCATCTCATTCACACTAATTTGTTTGACTTGAGAGTGATGGATGGCTGACTTAACTGGCTCCTTGACAAGTTCAAACTTTTTCTGTATCTCCTCATCAATCTTCTTCCAGTTGACCAAACTCAACTGTTCTTTCTCAACAACTTTCAAGTTAGCTGCTGCTGCTTGAATCAGATCTATACCATCTGCAACTGGTGGCTTTGAGACAGTAATTGAAGGCACAATTACTTTACTGATCTGTATCTGAAGTTTCTCCCCCTCACTTGGTCCTTTCTCCCCCTTTTTGTTATCATCAAGTTGAGGAGTCAAGCCTTGTGCTTTAGCCAGTTGTATTAGAAGACTGGTCTGATACTGTTGATTTTGAAGAATGGTGGCTACAGAGTTTTCAATAACTTGAACTCTGTCCTCCAATTTGGCCAGCTTTTTTTCAGCATCTGATTCTCTTCTCAGTCTCAGGAGCAGATCCTGCATGGTACCATAGGGCATTATTGAATCCAGCTTCTCAGAATTATAGATCTTCAAGTCTGCTATATCCTTTTTGAGTTCATCCACACTCAGATTCTGTCTTAATTGTTGTAGCTTCATGAGATGTAGAGAATCTAGGTGGGCTTGAAGAATAGCCTTGGTACCAGGATTTGAGGTGTTCTGAATGGCCTTTTGGATAGACATGATTTGTTTGACTAAGGATACATTGAATTATCCTGGTATAGACTCCTTTGTCAATGCCCATTCAGGTAGATCTCGAATGGAACTTGGGCCTTCATCTCCCCCTAAGTTCATGCTTCCATCAAATGAAATAGAGTTATCATCATTAGAATTTACTCCAAATTCTTCAGATGGCTCACCAGCTGTAGAAGGCATTAAATTGACAGCAGCTTTATCCCTTTGTAGAGATTCTGAAGTATGTACTAGATTTAAAGTCTTCTCTGCCTCCTTATTGCCCTGAGCAGCCAACAGTTGATAGGCTGACACAGGATGAGTAAAAGTGTCAGCATCCAAGGAAATGTTATCAATTACAGCTTTGTAATGTTGCTGAAATTGTCTTTCCTTTTCAGCATCATCCACAATCATTGACTCATAAGCAATGGCTGGATCCACCCTTATATCCTCTGTACCTGCTTTTCTCTCATGTTCTCTCTTTTGTTGCATCAGGGTCTCACCCTAGCTCCCCACCCTCACACCCTCACCTTCACCTACTAAGGTGGGACTCCTCTCACTCCCTTTTGCCAATCCTGAAGAAATGGATTGCAGGTTTTCACTCATTTCCTCTCCTTTTGCCTGGGAGCAACCCAGCCTCTCACTCAAGACACTCTGTTCTCTCAATCCTAAGAGTGACTGTACAACCACTAAATCTTCTACACTTGAAACAATTAAAGTTTGAAGTTGTGCAGAGATACTCGACGGATGAGTGATATCCATCGAGTGAGTGGTTTTGCTATCCGACGGATAACTGCTGTTAGGCTTATCCGTCGGGATACAATCACTACTCGAAGGATGAGCAATATCCGTCGAGAGAGTAGAAATGAATAAGGTGGGAAGAGAAACTATTGTTGACTCTGTGCTGATTGAAGAAATTTTAGGCACATATGACACAACAGTTTCTGAAAGAATTGGCAAGTGAGCCAACAAATCATCTAAAAGATGATGCTCACTTGCACTGGATTTTGGCTTCCCCAACAGAGTTAAAGAAGGGGAATCAGGAATTGATGTGTTTATCATATCCACATCCAGAGAATTTGTTGGTGAGTATGGTGTTTGAGGTGCTTCTATAACTAGAGATTTTGGCTTTGACTCCAAATTTATTGGAGCCACATCAAACTGAACATGAGAAGGTGCAGTGACTGTGTCTTTAGCACCAGTTTGCACTGTGTGTGTATCCTGTGCATCCCCAGAGGTTTTAGATTTCTTCTTTCTTGTATAAGTTTGGGGTGAGCTTGTGTCCCTAACCCTCTTAGCCTGTGCTCTTGGTTGAGAGCTTTGTTCAATAAATACATCCTTTTGGGAGGATACAGCTAGAAGTGAGCTTTTATCTTTTTTAAGCACTGCAGTGTGGCTAGGCTGGGATTCACTCAACTCTCCCACCTTATTCTTGGGGTTTCTTTTATGTTCACCCCTTCCCTCACCTAACTTACCCTCCTTCACACTCCCCTCTTTGGATTTGGTGGATTTTTCAACTGGCATCTTTTGAGAGATACCAGAGGGGGTTTTCTTTGATTTGGATTTGGAAATAGTAGCAGGTTTGGCAGCTTTGGTAGGCAACTGTTTGGTCATTGGTGCAGTTGCCATAACTACTCCTGAACTCAAAGAAATTGTGGAGGTTGGAATAGTTGTAGGGATGGATGAACTTACCTCACTTACCTGAGGTGCCTGCATTACAGGAAAGTAGAACATTGGCACATCCTTGTGATGATTGGCCCTGTTCAAATCTGCAATGAGCCTTCTCTCTTGAACCCAACAATCCAGTTTATTGTTAGGGTTCTCAAGCACAATCTCTTCACAGAGGTGGTTAGCCAATAACATAAGAAATCTAGCATAATACACATTCTTACCTCTTTTAGCTAACTCACCTAATTTAAAACCTAACTCAAACAAGACAAGGTCACTGAAATTATAAAATTTATCTGTAACTAGCATATATAGCATGTTAAGCATGGAAATATTCACTGAATCAAAATTACTGATCTTTCCTGAGAAAACCTTTGTAACTACATCACACAAGAAACTCCACTCCTTCCTAAGACTCATTCTCCTAATATCACTCAGTTTAGAAGTAGGAAGTGCATAGTGCATGGAATTAAGCATATTTATGATATCAGTGTCATTGTGTGGTAAAGTTACATTGTTATCAGGAATTTTGAAACATGCTTTTATCACATCACTATTGATACAGAATTCTTTACCTTTGATGGTTAGAGTGATGGTCTTGTCAGTAGAGTTGTAGGTAGCAGTGGTCCACATCTCTTCAACAACTTCACAGAAGATTGTGGGTGATTCCAACATGGCATAATTGAGCTTGCAATTCTTCACAAAGTCCATCATCTTGTGATAGTCTTCCGATTGCTGAATACCCTTGTTAACTAATGCAGTGAAATTATTCTTCTCATAAATGAACCCAGTTTGAGACATAATCTTTACAACAGGTGCCATTGTTTAGAGAATAAAAGCTTGAAGAGAAGGAGAGTAAGTGCTTGAGAGAGAATGAAATTAGAGCAGTTAAATTTGAGAATGATAAAAGAAAACAATTGTAATGAAATAAGCTTTTATACTATCTCAAAAATAACTGATAAAAATAATAAAGTAAAATAAATTAACCAATAGAAATTGCCTAAAATAGCCGTTTAAAAATAAACTGTAAAAATTCCACCCATTATCCGTCGTGTAATGCTTACAAACTGTAAGTATACTCGGTGGATAATGTATAGGGAATTAACGGCTGAGATTAAGACAATTCGACGGATGAGGATAAACTGTTATCCGTCGAGACATAAAATATTCCAGAAAAGTAATTGATTTTTATTAGCAAATTGTGTGTCGACGGATGACCAAACTCGATGGATAAGGGTCATCCGTCGAGATGTAAATTTTGACTTAGCCAAAATTTCATCCAGGACTGAAAAATTAATTAAATTTCTGGCTGCATATCAACTTACAAAATAACTCAGATAGATTTAAGAGTAATTAAGCATACCTAACTCACTTACCAACCTTGAAAAGGTGGATTCATCCAGTGGCTTGGTAAAGATATCTGCAAGTTGCTTCACACTTGGAACAAAATGAAGCTCCACAGTACCATTCATTACATGTTCCCTTATGAAATGGTACTTGATATCTATATGCTTTGTCCTTGAATGTTGTACTGGATTTTCAGTGATGGCAATTGCACTTGTATTATCACAGAAAATTGGAATCCTCTCAACTTGCAAACCATAGTCCATCAATTGATTTCTCATCCATAAAATCTGTGCACAGCAACTGCCAGCAGCAATATATTCAGCTTCCGCTGTAGAAGTAGAAACTGAATTTTGCTTTTTACTGAACCAGGACACAAGCTTGTTTCCTAGAAATTGACAGGTTTCTGTTGTACTCTTTCTATCAATTCTACAACCTACATAATTCAGCATCTGAATAACCAGTTTGATCAAAACCAGAATCTCTAGGGTACCAAATGCCAAGGTTTGGTGTTCCCTTGAGATATCTGAAAATTCTCTTAATAGCTATTAAGTGAGATTCTCTAGGATCAGCCTGAAATCTAGCACATAAACAAGTAGCAAACATAATTTCTGACCTATTAGCTGTTAAGTGCAGAAGTGAGCCAACCATGCCTCTATAACTTAAAAATATCCACAGACTTTTCAGTAGTGTTTAATTCAAGCTTAGTTGCTGTAGCTATGGGAGTTTTTGCAGATGTACAATCCATTAGATCAAACTTCTTTAAAAGATCAAAAATATATTTAGTTTGACTAATGAATATTCCATCACTAACTTGCTTAACTTGTAAACCAAGAAAGTAAGTTAGTTCTCCCATCATACTCATTTCATACTTACTTTGCATCAATTTGACAAACTTTTTGCAAAGTTTCTCATCTGTAGAGCCAAAAATAATATCATCTACATAAATTTGAACAAGTATACTAGAGCCATTAACATTCCTGAAAAATAAAGTTTTATCTACAGTTCTTCTTGTAAAGTGATTCTCCAAAAGGAACTTTGATAAAGTGTCATACCAGGCTCTAGGTGCTTGCTTCAGTCCATAAAGTGCTTTCAAAAGATAATAGACATGTTCTGGAAAATTTGGATCTTCAAAACCAGGAGGTTGACTGACATATACTTCTTCCTCCAAATCTCTATTCAGAAAGGCACTTTTGACATCCATTTGATAGACCTTGAAATTGGCATGGGCTACATAGGCTAAGAAGATTCTGATGGCTTCAAGTCTTGCAACAGGAGCAAATGTTTCATCAAAATCTATTCCTTCTTGTTGACAATAGCCTTTAGCAACCAATCTAGCTTTGTTCCTGACAACTATGCCATTTTTATCCATCTTATTTCTGAATACCCACTTGGTGTCTATTGGATTCTTTCCTTTAGGCTTGGGTACCAGCTTCCACACATTATTCCTTTCAAATTGGTTTAGCTCCTCCTGCATAGCTAGTATCCAATCAAGATCCAACAAAGCTTCTTCTACCTTCTTTGGTTCTTCCTTGGAAAGAAAGCTGCTGTATAGACATTCTTCCTGAGTTGCTCTTCTTGTTTGAACTCTAGAAGAAACATCACCAATGATGAGCTCAAAGGGATGATCTTTTGTCCATTTCCTTTGTTGAGGTAGATTAGCTCTAGATGAAGAGACCTCATTGTTGTCTTGATGTGTGATTGAGTTTTGACTATTTGAAACTCCCCCTGAGTTTGTGGATCTTTGATTTGAGAAAGGAGAACTTTCTATAGGTGATCTGTCTTGACTTCCTGCTCCTTTTGATAACCCGATGTATGGTGAATTTTGAGTACCGACGGATGAAGTAGGTTGTCTCCCGACGGATAACGCAGATTGCCTTCCGACGGATGAAGCATTGTGCAACTCGACAGATGTTGAGTTTTGTGCTTCATTGGTGGTAGATTTATCTGCATTATCCTTAGATACATTCTCTTGATCACTTTCATCATCACTGTCATCACTAACCATCTCCACATTATCAAATTTGAGGCTCTCATGGTAATCTCCATCTTTCAGTCCTTCAATATTTTTATCATCAAACACAACATGTATTGATTCCACAACAATGTTGGTTATTAGATTGTAGACTCTATATGCTTTACCAACAGCATATCCAACAAAAATTCCTTCATCTGCTTTAGCATCAAACTTCCCATTTTGATCAGTTTGATTTCTCAGAATATAGCATTTGCAACCAAAGACATGAAGAAAGTTTAGAGTTGGCTTTTTGTTCTTGAACAATTGATAGGGAGTCATGCATCTTGCTTGATTAACCAGAGAAATATTCTGAGTGTAGCATGCAGTATTTACAGCTTCAGCCCAGAAATATGTAGGCAGTTTAGATTCTTCAAGCATTGTCCTTGCAGCTTCAATAAGTGATCTGTTCTTCCTTTCCACTACTCCATTCTTTTGTGGAGTCCTTGCTGCTAAAAACTCATGCAGAATCCCATTTTCCTCATAAAATGCTCTCATGACTGAATTCTTGAACTCAGTTCCATTATCACTCCTGATTCTTCTAACCTTGAAATTAGGATGATTGTTGACTTGCCTTATGTGATTGATGATGATTTCACTAGCCTCATCTTTAGACTTTAGGAAATATGTCCAAGAGAACTTTGAGAAATCATCTACAATTACTAGGCAAAATCTTTCCTTGAGATGGACAATACATTGACTGGTCCAAACAAATCCATGTGAAGCAGTTGCAAAGACTCTTCAGTTGTTGAATCAAGTTTCTTCTTGAATGATGCTTTAATCTGCTTCCCTTTTTTGCAGGCATCATACAGTCCATCCTTTGAAAACTCCACTAGAGGAATGCCTCTTACTAGTTCTTTCTTTACCAGCTCATTCATGGTCTTGAAGTTTAAATGGGATAGCTTCTTGTGCCATACCCAACTTTTATCTTGACTTGCTTTACTGAGAAGATAAGTTACAGATTCTGCATTAGATGAGTTGAAATCAGCTAGGTACACATTTCCTTTTCTCACACCAGTGAGAACCACTTTGTTGCTTCTTTTATTAGTCACAACACAGGCTTCTGAGTTGAAGGTTACTGAATTGCCTTTGTCACAAAGCTGGCTGATACTCAACAGATTATGTTTGAGAGCATACACTAAGGCAACCTCCTCAATGATGATATTGTCCTTTGAAATCAGGCCATATCCCACAGTATAACCCTTGCTGTCATCTCCAAAAGTAATACTTGGGCCAGCTCTCTCCTTGAACTCTGTGAGCAGGGTAGAATCACCAGTCATGTGTCTTAAACAACCACTATCCAAGTACCAAAGATTCTTTCTGTTTCCCTGCACACATCAAAATCAAATCAAGTTGATTTTGGTACCCAAGTTTCCTTGGGTCCTGCCTTGTTAGCTTTCTTTTTCTGTTTCTTAGGCCTTATTTCATTTGACTTAGGAATTTCAGATTCATTCTTAGTCATTTGAGTTAGGCCTTTGAAACCATTCATTGCAACAGAATTATCATGCATACTATGACTAACAGGAAATGGCATGCTGTGGGTAAACATGTTATTCTAGTAAGGCATGCTAAATGGCATTTGTGGCATACTGTATGCAGCATAATAAGGATTAGGTGCAAATGGCATATTAGCAAACTGTGCATTCATGTTCTGTGTAGACATAGCATTAACAGGCATGGGAGGCATGGCATTCGTGTTAGGAAATTGAGGCTGCACAGACATAAAAGTAGGCATGGCAGATTTGCAATTAACAGACAGATGATTTACACTACCACACTACACAGATTTTTCTGGGAGCATATTTATCAGGTGTGTAGTTATTATGTTTGTTAATCCCTACTTTACCATTCCTATTATTTTTCCTTTTAGTCTCTATTTTTACCTCAATCTTTTCAAGTCTGTCACTTAACTGTTTGACAGTCATGTGACCAACATTAGCCTTTTTCCCTTTCTTAACTTGACTTGACTCTCCTGAAACAAAATTCTTGGAAACGGACCCATACATCTCATTCAGCTTAACTAGTTTGGCTTTGCTAATGGGCTTGCTCATAGTTGACGGATGAGGATTTTCATCATTCGATGGATAACACTTTTTGTTATCCGACGGATACTCCTCATCATCCGTCGAGTCTACATCTGTTAGCAGACCATCTACCAAATTAGGTTCTAGTTTCTCTTTGTTCTTTTTCCAGGCTTCATCACATAAAGACTCGATTCCTTGAACTTTGGTGATTTGAGCATGGACATCCCTGGATGTTTTCCATGATTTAATCACTTCTTGTTCACGCTCGAGCTGCTTCTTTAAAATTTCTTCCTTTTTCAAGGACTCAGTTAATTCCTCCTTAGCAATCTTACACTCAATTCTTAATTTCTCAAAATCAATAAATTGAGACTCAAGTTCATTATTCCTCTCACTTAAAAACAAATTGTTTTCTTTGATTTTAGCATTTTCTTTAGTAAGAGACTAAAGTGTAACACGCAAATGATATAACTCTGTAGACATGTCATTAATGGCATCATTACACTCAGCTTTAGATAAATATGCAAGGTTTGTAGTAATTACCTGATTGCTTGAGGAACTTGTCTCTGTTTCATCAGACTTGGCCATTAGAGCTAGATTGACATAGCTGACATCTTCATCTTCATCCAGACCATCTGCTGCCCAGTCATTTTCTTGTGTAATAAAAGTCCTTTCCTTTTGCTTGAGTAGATCAAAATATTTTTGCTTATAATCCACAGACTCAAACTCTTTCTTACTGGAATCTGACTTCCTACACTCACTGGAAAAATGCCCTGCCAAGCCACATTTGAAACATTTGAATTTTGACTTATCCACCATGTTTCTATTTGGCTTGGTTGCTCCAAAGTTCTTCTTGAACTTGAGCTTGGAAAATCTCCTGGAAAGAAATGCTAGGTGCTCATCAATGTCCTCCATGTCATCTTGGCTCAATGAGTCTTCACTTTCTATTGCAAGCTCCTTGCCCTTGTTCTCACAGACCTTTGAAGTTGATTCAACAACTTCTATCTTCACTTCCTTCTCCTTTTCCAACTCAGCAACTAGTGCAATGGATCCTCCTTTCTTCTTTCCTCTCTCCATCCTTTCATCCTGCTCTATTTCAAGCTCATAGGTTTTTAGGATGCCATACAGTCTCTCCAAAGTAAACTCCTTATAATCTTGTGAGTTTCTTAATGAGACTGTCATTGGTTTCCATTCCTTTGGAAGAGATCTAAGGAATTTCAGATTAGAGTCTTTAGTCTGATAGACCCTTCCATGTAATTTCAGAGCATTTAGTAGTTTTTAAAACCTACTAAAAATGTCAGTGAGTGACTCACTTTCCTCATTGTGAAAATGCTCATATTGCTGAATCAAGAGCTGCATCTTATTTTCTCTAACTTGCTCAGTGCCATCACAGATTATCTGTATAGTATCCCAAACTTCCTTGGCAGTTTTGCAGTTGATAATGTTGTCAAACATGTCTGCATCAACTCCATTAAACAGAGTATTCATGGCCTTTTTATCCTTCCTGACTTGTTCAATGTCAGGATCAGACCATTCATGCCTTGGCTTGGGGACTGATGGCTCGTTTCCTGTTGCAGCTCTCATTGGAACATGAGGGCCTCTTTCTATGCAGTCCACATAGGCCTCATCTTCAGAAAGCATATGAAGATGCATCTTTACCTTCCAATGATGGTAATTATCTTTATCTAGAAAAGGAATCTTGACTCCAACATCCTTCTTGTTCATCTTGCTGAATTGTTTTGATCTTTAAACTCTTTATAAGTTAAGAGCTTGCTCTGATACCAATTGTTAGTCCCTTAACAATATAGCAAGAATTACAGAAGGGGGGTTGAATGGAATTCTTGAACCTTTTTCTTAAAATAAAATGTTCGAACTCGAATATAAATATAAGTGTGTTGATTAGCACAATGCGGAATAAAAACTTAAGTGAATCAAAACACAATTAAAAGCAAGAGTCTTTAAAAACTTTCTGGTGGATTTAAACAATTCCACCAGAGATATATATTATATCGAGAGAACTCTGTGTGCAAGAAAGCTCACAGCTGCTTACAAATATGAACTACTGAGAATACAGAGAAATGCTAATAATTCTGCTTACAAATGTTTCTCACTTTTTGTATCTCAGATCTTAGTTTCTATTTGCTACTTCTTGGTTTATATAATACCAAGATTACAAAGTCAAAAGACAGGATCATTGTAAAAACTATCGCGTCTAATGCTTTGTTACTTTGTTCTCTATTACCCAGTTAATAGGCTTCCTCATTCCATTTGTATACACTTCGACGCATGTGACCAGTTGTCACTGTCAACTGATATTTGAATTCTTTATCCGTTGAGTACATGATCATCCGTCGACTTTATGATCATCCGTTGATGGCTTCATTGATCATCCGCCGACTTCTATATTAAACATCCGTTGATAGCTATTTGATCATCCGTCGATGGCTTTGTTAGTCATCCGTCGGTAGCTATTTTGGCACTTGACTTCAATTCATTTATGCAGAGTTACAAGACATCATCTATGTACAATTAATCAACCTATTCTGCATATCTAGTTAAAGTCAACATGACTTATATACTACTACAGAATGTATACAAAGGTGTATGCAGAAATGTGCTACAGACTCATTATTACATAAGCTACTCACTCGATGGATAATTAGTCATCATCCGTCGGGACTATAATGATTTATCCGTCGGGACTATAATCCTTATCCGTCGAGTGCTAAATTATTTCACTAAGTAAAATCTACTTAGGTGTTTTGTTTATGTAATCATCAAGTACACAACATATACACAACAGAAATGGTAATGCTTCTTTGTTCTCAATTTCCTGTTAAACAGGATGCCCCATTCCTTTTGGAAACCCAACGCATGTGACTGTGTTGTCACTTTCAACAAATATTTGAATTAATCATCTGTCGGGTACATGCTTGTCATCCGTCGGGTAGCTTTGTTGATCATCCGTCGGGTAGCTTTGTTGATCATCCGTCGGGTAGCTATTTGACACTTGATTTCTTTTCACTTATGCAGAATTACAAGACATCTCATATTTACAATTAATCAACCTATTCTGCATAAACAGTAGTCAACATGACTCATATGCTACTATATAATCTATGTTAGGTCACACAACACCGTAGAAGGGGGTTGAATACAGTGTAGAATGCAATCAAATCGATTTCAAACATAAATAACATAAAACAGATGTATTCGATATAACAAACTCTGTTACAATAGAACTGTTCTCTCTCAGTGATGAACAAATATCACGAGAGCTGCTAGGTTACAATATATGATCTTCTCGATGATCGTAACTCTTATAGAGTAAACATGTGTATATGTTTATATAGACACACAATTACAAGATAACTTGTAGTTTTTATGGAATATAATTTTATCTCCTAAAATATATCAACCAGATATCTTATATAATTCTTCTAGTCCTCGAACTCTTTCCATGCATATCTTCTTCTTGTATTAGTCTCGATCTTCTTTCCTGTGAATCAACTTCCTTCCTTAACTGTTAGTCCTCCAGTACTTAAGTTCTGATATCCATCTTCTGATATTATCTTCTGATAATTTAAGTCCTGATATCCTTAAGTCCTGATTTCCAGTAAGTCCTGATTCCAGTAAGTACTGATATTTCCTGTTAGTTAAGATCTGAAAACTAAACATGAAACATATTAGACATGACATCTCAAATATATCCAACAATCTCCCCCAACTTGTAATTATGCAAGAATATACAAGTTAATAGATTTAATGATGTCAAAAACACTTAAGTTCAAATGCAATAAGAGTTTAATAAGACTATAAATTACAACTTATAAAATATCCAGCTTTACCAACATTACTGAATCAATCTGAATCCATAATGATTCTTAACAAAATCATTTATCAGATTATCTTCAGCTTTCTTCAGAACTTCAGCTAACTGTGCTTTGACCTGCATAAGTTCTTTTTCATTACTATCACCAATTTGATAAATGGCTGTTCTGAGAGCTTGAATGGATGTTCTTTCAAGTCCATCACCAAGTCTGATAACCTTAGGATGTGAAGTATTTTCATTATAACATAAGCATCTTCCTTTCAGAATAACTTCCACCTTAGCAGAATTCTTCAACATATGAATTTCTCTTCCATCACCTTCAGTAATCATTGGACTGTAATGAGAAGTCTTTATACCAGAGATTTTGAATAGATCTCTTATAGCTTTTAAAATATATTATGACCATATTCTTGTAACATTAGATTTTACTTCCAGAAGATAATGAATATGTTGAAGTTCTCTGATAGACTTTTTTAATACATCAAAAGCAGCTAATCTATAAGTCCTTCCATCATTGAGAAATAAGATTAATTTCTCTTTCAGATTCTCCTTATCATGAGCATCTATCACAACTTGAGCAGACAACACCTTGTCAAGGTACCTTTGTTTGATTTGTTCATATGGTTTGTCTGTCAATATGAAAGGATCTCTTAGAGTAACCTCTACTCCTGTTTGAATCTTTTCCTCATCAGAACCTAATCCAGCTCTATCTCTAGGTTGCTTGTCTTTCAACCCAAATGTAACAAGTTGATTAATCATGAGATTGGACTTTGGTTCAACTGGAGTAGCTTTCTTCCATAACAGCTTCTTCTTATCAGTAATTGTCAATTTATTCAAATCAACTTGAGCATTGTCAGCAGTTGATGTCTTGATAGCTTGATCATAATTTGCTATTTCTTCTGTACCTTCCTGTCCTTTATTCTGAACAAAAACTTGAGCAGTGTCAGAGGTTATTTTAGAATCTTCACTTATCTTTCTTCTTTTTAGAATTTGAACAGTTTTATCTTCAACAAGATTATCACCAGATACTTGAACCATTTTACACATTGGTTTCATCAGATCTTGAGAAGTTTTCAAGTCCAGTGACTTGGTTGGTTCATCAATTTTTCCTTTCCCTTTGTCTTTGGGATTGCTCTCATTCTATGATCTAGTCTTGAACTTTGAAGTTTCAGAATTTGACTTTTCCTTGATCACAATGCCCTTTTCCTTTGGCCTTGGAGGTTTCTTTGCATCCGAAGCTTTAGACTTAGGATTTGTCTTCTCAGCAGCAAATCTAGCTTCTTCCTCCTTGAGATTTTCTAAATCTATTCCTGGATTGTGTTTCAGAAATAATCTTCTTGCTATCTCCTCATCAAGTGTCTGGATTTTAGGATCTTTGTAATAAACAGTAGTCTGCTTCCCCTTTAACTTCAGAGTTTGCAAAAACTTCTGAGAGTCTTCAGATCCTGACTGAATCAGAATATCAGAACTTGACATCAGACTTTGCTTATCACCACTTGACTTCAGTCTTTGAGTATTCACATCATCAGAACTTGACTTGTTCTGAATAGAAGATTTTCCTTGAACTTTTCTTTGACCTTTGCTCTTTTCAGAGTTTCCCTGGTCATCACCTTTATCATCCTTTTTCTTCAGTTCTTGAGTAGGTGAGCATTTGGACTTAACTACCTTCTCCCCCTTTTTGGCATCATCAGGAAGTAAGAGAGAAAGAAGAAGTTCAACTGAAGATTGGATTTCATCCAATTGAGCTTTCTGAGAAGCTTGATTAACCAGAACCTCAGCAATTTGGGCCTGTTGCTTCTCTTGAGTTTTCTCAATGGCTGCAACTTTTTCAGAAATAGGTATGATATACCTGTTTTTATCAAGATTGAGCACTTGATCGAGCTTATTAGCTTGTTCTCTGAGTGTATCAACCTTTTCATGAGTAGCAGTATGTAGACCTTGAAGATGTTTTGTAGACAGAGCTGTGATCTTGAGTTGTGTCTTGAAATCAGCATTTGTGAGCAACTCATCAGCTTTTGCAATATGCTCTATCAGAACTTTAGAACATGGAATAAAATCTGATTCATTCCACTTCTTGGTCCACTCAACACCTCTGTGAGTATCCTCCCAAGGAATAGGTGCTTCCCTTTCATCAAATTTCTTCACCAATTCTTCCTTGCCCAGAGTAGGTACTGGAGTCTGAACAAAAACACTGTCATCAGAACTTGAGGAAGACTCATTCTGTTCTGATAGCTCAACAGTGTGTGAAGCAACTGGAGATTCAGGAATAACATCATCTAAATTCTAATCAACAGAATTTATCTCAAGAGCTGGTGTCTTTGATGTAGATGGAGCTTCCAGATAAAGAACTTCAGGTATATTCAAATTATGAATATCTATTTCAAAATTATCAGTTTGTTCTTTAGCATCATCTGTAGCTTTAATAGGAGAGACAAGAGGGGTAAGAACTGTGTTATTAACAGTGTCTTTGGCTTGAGCTACAAGGGCTTCAATGATAATTGTTTCTTGTGAGATCAGAGATTCCTGATCCCCTTCCTCAGCTTCTTCATTATCTTCTGATATATCCTTAGCCAAATACCTCCTTTCCTTCATTTTCTTCAATCTCCTTGCCAATAAAGGAGTTGCTTCAGCAACATCAGAATTTACAAATTTCCTTTTCAAAGTATCAGAACTTTGAGCTGCTATTTCTTTCTGAGAAGTAACATTCCCAGCTTCAATTATCACAGGTTCAGATGCATGAACCCGTGCTTCAATTATTTCCTCAAATCATAAAAATTTATTATTGACCATTATTAAATCAAAACATTCATCACATGATAAAGTTAAAAATGATGAAGTAAAGATTAAGAAATTACAATTAAAACATGCACAATCATATAATTTGAGAAACAAAGAACAAATCTTGCAATTAAATGAAATTTCATTAATATATCAGAGGAGTACATTTCATGAAATTTATCAATTACATGCAAAAATTACAAGATAGTCCTATTCTAAGAATCTTAACATCAACAGCCTTAGTCCTAGTCTAAGAAGACCTATCGACTAGCTCCTTCTGCTGTTGACGAAGAGCACTGCAATACGGATGATCCGTTCTTGCTGACGGAGAGCTTCTCTCCTTTCCTCTTCCAGACGATCAAGATGGAGGTGGTAGTCCATCGAAAAGAACAAGAGGTCTATATGAACCTCTTGTGGAACAAAGTTCCAGATCTCTTCAGGAATGGCAGTGATATGCCACTCCTATTGCCAATCATCACAACTCAACTCAATATTGAAGGTTTTATAGTTCAGGAATAGGTTGAAACAAACCATTTTTGTTGATAAGAATAAAAAGAGAATGAGTTTGTGAGAAAATAGAAGATATTTTGGCTGAAAGAATAGTCGGTTTAAATAGCCAATAGAATACCAAGGGACGCGAGGGGTGTTTAACAATTACAAGTAAAAATAATGATCCCTCGACTGATGTGTAATAATAACAGTCAGTAAAAGATCTAAAGCAAGAGTTAATGGGCACGGGAAATAATTAACAATTACCGTGCACATGCAGTTTTTCAAGACATACACGTTAACCACTAACCCATATTGATTATGACTATTTTTATCTCACCCCAATTTTATTCTGATTTAAATATGACTGTTCCATATTTTACCACAAATAAGTCAAGTAAAGAAAAATGCCACGTAAGCATCAAGGATTCCATCAGGATTTAATATCAGAACTTAACTTATATCGGATTTTAACAGTCATCAGAACATGGCTTCTGTACTCAAATAGTGAATATCTTTTTCTGTGATTCTTCAGACAAATACTGACTTGTTTTCTTCAGAGTTTAATCATAAGAACTTCCATCAGAACTTGTCTTCAGAATTTATGCAAATGACACTTAACTGTTTGTCAAAAATAACTTAATCACCACAGTAATTTTTATCATTCATCTGGAGTGAAAGTGTGTGCATTCAACAAAATATCAGATAAAGATTAAAGTCTGTTCAACTTCAGTACATCTTAGAAATAAGGCATAACTAAGAAAAATGCTTAAAATCTGTCATCAGTCATGATGTCTACTATAGAACAAATTTATGCATGAGTCTACCTCAACTATTTGTGCTCATTTTATGAATCTTTTGAAATTCCTTTTTACAGTGGCTTCTCAGTGTAAGTGAGTCACAACTGCTTATCAGAATTTATGCTGTTATCAGAGTATTTCTCTAGTAATCATAGAGTGTGAAAAGTCACCAAAAAAAATATTTGCTTTTCTAATACATATTACTTAATACCAGCAATGCACTTGGGTCTTCCCTTCCATATTTTTACTCTAGATCTCAAAGGAGTACCTGACTTTTATCCTTTTCTTTTCTTTTCTTTTCTTTTGATAAGTGAGGTTTATCAGCACTTAGTTCATTCTTAAGATTTACTGACATCAGAATTTGACAGATAAGAAACAAGAATCTAGTTTGTGACTTAGTAATAAGATACACAAAGTAAACTTGACTAAGCTCAATATTAGAATCTGCTTGTGTTAATAAGTTTCCACATAAACAACTAATTCAAACATGGGATTTCTAGTATGTTAAAGACTACTAGGTCATCATCTAGCACAGTTATCCTCATTGGATTGAATAGTCACAGAACATTCAAAACAGTTATCAGAGTATATAAATCCACATCAGATAACAATCAGAATTTAATGAATTTTCAAATTAAGCACAGATTACATATAGATAATACAATATGTAAAGACTGATTTTAAAGTCTGATGCATGAGAACAAAAACTAAGCAGATTTAGAGAAAGAACCTGAAACCATTCCAAGTTCATTTACCAATCTTATAAAAGTAGCTTCACATAGTGGTTTTGTGAAAATATCTGCTAGCCGTTGATCTGTTGGAACAAAATGTAATTCAACTGTACCTTCATCCACATGTTCCCTTATGAAATGGTACCTAATGCTGATGTGCTTTGTCATTGAGTGTTGAATTGGATTACCTGTCATAGCAATAACACTTTGATTATCACAGTAAATAGGGATTTTAGAAAATTCTAACCCATAATCCAGTAACTGATTCTTCATCCAAAGAATATGTGCACAAAAACTTCCTACAACAATATATTCTGCTTCTGTAGTTGATGTGGAAATTGACTTTTGTTTCTTGCTAAACCAAGAAACCAATCTGCCTCCAAGAAATTGGCAGCTTCCACTAGTGCTTTTCCTGTCAATTTTGCATCCTGCAAAATCTGCATCTGAGTAACCAATTAGCTTAAAGTCTGATTCTCTAGGATACCACAATCCTAGATCAGCTGTACCCTTAAGGTACTTAAAAATTCTTTTCACAGCTAATAAGTGAGGTTCTCTTGGATCAGCCTGAAATCTTGCACAAAGACAGGTAACATACATAATATCAGGTCTACTTGCAGTTAGATAGAGTAATAAGCCAATCATACCTCTGTAGTTAGTAATATCTACTGATTTACAAGTATTCTTATCTAACTTGGTTGCAGTGGCCATGGGAGTGGATGCAGTTGAACAATCTTGCATTCCAAATTTCTTCTGTAAAGTTCTGGTATACTTGGATTGACAGATAAAAGTGCCTTCTTCAGTTTGCTTGACTTGAAGGCCCAGAAAATAGCTGAGTTCTCCCATAATACTCATTTGGTATCTTGACTGCATTAGCTTTGCAAACTTCTCACACAGTTTGGAATTATTAGAACCAAATATGATATCATCAACATATATCTGTACCAAAAGTAAGTCCTTTCCATGGTTGAGGTAGAATAAAGTCTTGTCAATTGTGCCTCTGTGAAATCCACTTTCTAGAAGGAATTGAGCTAAAGTCTCATACCATGTTCTTGGAGCTTGCTTAAGGCCATAAAGTGCTTTGTCAAGCCTGTAGACATGATTGGGAAATTTAGGATCTACAAAGCCTGGAGGTTGTTCAACATATACCTCTTCTTTCAATTCTCCATTGAGAAAAGAACTTTTCACATCCATTTGAAAGACTTTAAACTTCTTGTGAGCAACATAAGCCAAAAAGATCCTTATGGCTTCTAATCTAGCAACTGGTGCAAATGTTTCATCATAATCAATACCCTCCTGCTGAGAGTAACCTTTAGCAACCAATCTTGCTTTATTCCTTATAATTATGCCATCACTGTCAGTTTTATTTCTGAACACCCATTCTGTACCAACAACTGATCTATTCTTTGGTCTTGGCACTAGGGTCCAGACTCTATTTCTTTTAAATTCATTTAACTCTTCCTGCATTGCTTGTACCCAATCAGCATCTTGAAGAGCTTCTTCCACTTTCTTTGGTTCAGTATGAGATAGAAAAGAATGATAGAGACATTCATTTGAAGTTGCAGTTCTAGTTCTGACACCTGCTTCAGGATCTCCAATGATTAAATCAGGTGTATGTGCTTTAGTCCACTTCCTTGCAGATGGAAGTTGATCTCTAGAACTGGATCTTCCCCCATCATCCATGCTATCTCCATCAGCATTTTCTGATGCTCCCCCTGTAGTTATGCTCTCTGAGACTTCATAATTTGAATTTGATTTTTCAGGAGTTGAAGAATCAGAGCTTCCAGAATTATCAGAGTTTGGCTCATCAGAACTAGATGAATCAAAACTTGAATAGCCAGTGACAGGTTCTGATGCTTGTCGAGAGTCTTGAGATGTGGTAGGATCTTCTTCTTGCTCCCCCTGGACAGGTGCATTTTCCTTTGGAGTTGTTACCACAGTTTCAATGATATCAGAACTTAATCCATCAGAACTTACAGGATCAGAATTTTCAGGATCAGAATTTAAATCTTCATTCTCAAATCTCATGTAACACCCCCAGATCCGGGGTCGGGGATCCGGGTCGTCACGGTTTTTCTTTCCACAATATCACTTCACTTAATTAATAATAAATAACCTTATACTGTGACCCCACGCTAACACACACCACAACCCGTTATAGTCTCAGAGATGAAATTTAAATAAGTACAAGTCTTTGAATCCACAATTTAAAAGTTATTACAACCCGAAATGATTACTTGATAAATTTACAGTTAATTGCCATTATCTGCCACAAGTTATAATTATACATAATTGATTCTCAAAAGTAGATGGTCTGATCTACAATAGATCTACCTCTGCAGCTATAGCAGCTACAACACCAACGGGAAGATGCGGAACGCTTCCCACGCGCTTGCGCTGGGTCTGCTGGAGTCTGGCCATCTTTCCTAACTGTTATTGTGTGATGAAGAAATAAAGCAAGGGTGAGCAGCAAGCCCACCAAAATAATATGTATAATGATTTACAATATATGAGCCTACTCATAATACTCATGAAAGTCTTGGTCAAAAGAAATGAACCAAGTTTGATATCTTAATGCGATGAAGTCGCAAAATATTCAGTATATATACATATATACTTTTCAAAATATTGGAAGTCCTCTTCCATGCATAATATACACAAAGTCCCAGTGTATAAAAATATCGTTGCAAGGTGATCTCATATATCTAACCTTGTCTCAACGTTTTTCTGAAAATCTTTGTCATTCATAAGACAATTATTAATTAGATATAAGTTTAAAGGATGAAGTTACCAAATACTTCACTACACTTATATCATTCCCAAATACTACTTGAACTACCACCGTTCAAGTTATAATCAATTTCAAAGGTTCATCCCACTGATGAGACCACAAGATAAGACTTGAATAGATTCAATCTTTGAAATATTATTGAATGAAAAAGTTATGAGATACTTTATTTAGCCCCGATATATATATATATCCACATATATATATCCCTTTAAACATTTCCTGGAACCTCTGTTATGCAAAGTATGAACAGAGTTTGAAACATCCAATGAATTTTGGAAAGGAAAAGAATTTTGGCATAAACCCGATATCTCGCTGATCAGGCAAAGATACCAATAAGTAACCTTTTCTACTGTAGATGGATGAATTCCTCACCGGTCATCACCCTGGCCGCATTAGGACCTCGCGCTAGACCGTACCCCGGCCCCTCACGCGTTGATGGACTGCCACCCAGCCACTTACACAATAATAGACCGTACCCCGGCCTGTCGCTTATGCCGACTCAATGAGATGGGCTTACTTCCCGAACGTTGGGCAAGTAATCAATTCATTTACCAAATCTGCAACCTCGTTGCGAATATAAAATACACCACAGAGCCGGATTCCCCAGGTTTTGAGCGAGTATTTAAATCCCCTTTAAAAAGGAAGATCTTAAATATAAAAATGAGTTTTGGGATCCGCTCTGACTTTTAAAAATCATTTTGAAGACTCGAAAACACTTTAAAGAGTGTTTGGAGTAAAGCTGATTTAATGAAGTAAATCAGTCCCCAGAATATTAGAAAATATCTGAATATTATTAATTAAATAATATTCCCATAAAGAATAATCTTTATAAAAATAATTGAAGTAGAAGTATTAAAACTTATACTTGAAACGAGTATTAAATAACCAAAGATATACTTATATGAAAGTATTATCCTTATTTGAATAATCGAAAATAAGTTTGATTATTAACACCTTATTCTTTAATAAAATAAAGAATATATTTCAGCAAATAATCGGAGTCATAGATCCTCAAATGAATATTCAAATAATATTCATTAAATAATATAAACTGAGTCATAAGCCCTCGAATGAATATTCAAATAATATTCAATTAATAAAATAAAAGGAGTCATAAGTCCTCCGATGAATATTCAAATCATATTGAAATAATAAAATAAACTGAGTCATAACCCTCGAATGAATATTCAAATGATATTCAATTAATAAAATAAAAGGAGTCATAAGTCCTCGAATGAATATTCAAAATAATATTTATTAATAAAATAAACGGAGTCATACGCCTTCGAATAATATTCGAAATAATATTCAATAATAAAATAAAGTTAAAGTTATCGAATAAACCTTATTCGATTAATAGTTTGGAAAAACTATAACCATATATATATATATATATATATATCCATATCCATATATATACAAAATCTACTCGGGATCCTCGACTCCCGATTTTAGAAAATATTTTCACCTTTGGGTCCCTATACTAAGGGTATATGCAAGATACCGCTATCCTCTAGCATAGGTATTATCAACTGAACCAACAGATATATATTTCAAGAATATGAAACAGGCATGCATATATACCATATCACATGCTACAATATATCGCAAGAATTTGCTAAATAACCAACATGCATCTATCGCAAGATAATGCATATACAAGTGTATACATCACAACAACAGTATAACGGATAGAATACTTGCCTGAGCGACTGGGGGGTTACGAATGGCTCGGGACGAGTCTGGTAACCTATAAACAACAAGTAAGTTGGAATTAAACCAAAATCACTTGTAAATCTATGCTTTAACTAACTTAGACTCTAATGCTAGTTTTGCGCTCACCGATTCGCTTAAGTCACTCAGGTACCCTCGGCTCCACCATTTTTAATAATTTAACCTTTACGAGTTTTAAAGCGATTCCTTCGCGAATGACTTACCAACTGCCTAACACACTTACCATAAATGTTTCATACATTAATTAACCCTTTTTGGTCTTTAACCTACATTCCAAAGTAAGGCGAGGGAAAAAGTTTCGTTCGCGAAACGCCGTTACTTGAAACGGTCGTTTCTCCTAAACCGTAAATCGGAATCGAACGAACTACATATCAAAACGAAGCTCGTAACATGAGCTATCTAAACATGACAATGGTCAAAACCTAGCAGTGAGTTCAAGGGTTCTGATGTTAAGAACAAAAACAGTCTACGGTAAATCGGACATTACGACGGCTATGTTTACGCGATTTCCCAAATTTAAACCACTCGATACCAACCACAAATCAACCCCAAATCAATCATACAACCATCCTCCATCCTTATCACATCATAACCACCCCAACCAATTCAATTTAATCTTTCATACTTATGCTTAAACTTAACTTTAATCATTCTTAAGTTCTTTTAAATCAAAACCACAATAATTACCATTCCATTCACTACCATACCAAATCTCAAACTCTAAATCATAACAACAACTACAATATCAACCCACTACTCAAAATCACCTTATAATATATATGAACCTAGGGTTTGGAAATGGTATACCTTCCTTGAAGTGGTGGGTGGAGCTAAGAAGCCTTAAGAAGCTTTGAGAAGCCTTAGGAAAGCTTGGATCTTCAAGAAAAACAAGAAAAAGTTCAAGTTAAAAACTTGAAAACACTATTCATTGTCTTCTTCCTTGATTAAATGAAGAAGTTAGAGAAAGAATTAATGGCTTAAACTCATGATATAGCCATAACTAAGCATGAAGATGATTAGGGAATTTTCTTACCAATTTAGGAAGCTTTGATCTTTGATTTTGAAAAATCTATGCCTTGAAAATGCTAAAAAGCCGAGAGCAAGATGAACTCATGCCTTGGTTGTTTTTGATTTTTTGATGAAATGATTTTGCTAGCTTGGTTGGCTTGGTTTTTGTATTTGATTTAGTAAATTACTACCTTGCCCTTGAATTTGTGTGGTCCTTAATCAACCACACCTCCTTCCTTCCCATGTCATGCTTACCTCATCCTCATGATGTCATCCTTCCTTCCTTGTCTTCTTTCTATTGGTTGGATGACATCATTCCCATTAATCCCTTTGATTAACTTCCTAATCGTTTGCCTAATGACCGCTGATCTGTTATACGGTTCGCTTAACTTTCGTTCTCGTTTATCGTTTGAAGGATCATACCCGGGATCTTATTACTTAGGTTCCCTTAACCTTTCTCAATACATTATATTCCTTTTTATGATCCTCTATTATAATCCTTTAATTTAAATCCTTTTTATCCTGTTACCTTATACTCAATTCTCTCCGTATCTTGTGGATTTCCGGGAAAAACCAAAGTGTTCGGAATTGGATTCTGACAATCTTTACATACACTTATATACTTCATAGAGTACTAATAATATCCCAGAATATCCATAACAGAACCCCTACATAGTGTGGCGTGAAAAGTTTTCTCGTTCAGCAAAAACACTATTCATAAGGGTTTCAAAATTTCTCAAAAATTGGGGTTATTACAGTCTCCCCTCCTTAAAAGGATTCCGTCCCGGAATCAGATAGAAAACAAATGGGGATACTTTCTTAGCATTACACTTTCTAACTCTCGAGTCAATTTTCCCACATTGTGGTTCTACCATCAAACTCTTACTAGTTTGATAACCCTTCTCCTAAGCACTCGTTCCCTTTTACTCTATACCCTTCCTGGTTGCTCCATATAGGTTACGTCTGGTTGCATGTCTATGCGCTCATATGCCCCTATTTGTCTGGCATCCGAATTACACTTCCTTAACATTGATACGCGGAACACGTTACGACCTGCTACATGTTCGGGGTTAGGGCTAGCTCATATGCTAACTTCCCAAACGTCTTAATATATCCAAGGGTCCAACAAATTGTAGACTTAGCTTTCCTTTCTTTCCGAACCTCATCAATCCTTTCCAAGGGATACCTATAACATTACTAGGTCCCCTATTTCGTACTCTTTATCCTTTCGTGTCAAATCAACATACTTATCATGTCCATCTTGGGCTACTACCAGCCGTCCTCTGATTAGATCTATCATATCCTTGGTCCTTTAGACCACTGCTGGTCCGAGCATCTTGCGCTCTACAACTTCATCCTAACATAAGGGAGATCGATATTGTCTTCCCTCAAGGATCTCATAAGGCGATATCTCAATACTGACATATGATCTATTGTCGTAAGAAAACTCAATCCGTGTTAAGTGATCATTCCAATTTCTTTCAAGTCTATTGCACAGACTCTCATTATAGCTTTTAGCATTAGAGCTTTTGCTTCTCAATACCCATTCTTTTCCAGTTCGTAATCGCTACTACCTTCCGTTCCTAATATTATACTGGTTATACTTTTGCTCGTTAGCGTTCTATAACCTTTTAATAACCACGTCAACCTTAGTATCACGAATGTGTTCCCATTCCACATACTACCACCACTTTATTACTCCTTTTTCAGTTGTTTCTATTTTCCAAAATTTGATCAATCAAATAGAAGTAAAGGAATTTGTTGAGAGATTACTATGATCATGAACACTTGTTATATCGCATAGTTAGTACAGAAGGTGGCCAGCCTTTAGTACTTGACAAGCAATTAAACAATAGTTGGTATCCTACTAGGCTTCTATCACACAGATAGACAGTCATTCGGTAATACCTCCCCTTCTGGAAGGGTTGTTCTTCTCAACTTACATGAAATGAAAAGAAGAGAAAAGAACGAACTGAAGAGAATTGTATATATAAAAAAATATACTGCCACAAAATATCTGGCTTGGAACCTACCTCTGAACTATAGAGGTTTGTCATAGGAGAACAAAACATATACGTATTTATATCAGTATCAAGTATTATAGTATCGTATTTCCCATGCCTAAATATTTCTATTCCGTCCATCATTCTATGGACCCATGCTCTTCATCGAGCTTATACACAATCACCTTTGAAACTCCCTCGACATCGAAAATCGAATCTGGGATCTCATTCTATACATCATCGTTACTAGAATTCTATGCTCGCACCGCAACCTTCCTCGTATAATAATACGACTCTCTTATTGATAAGAAAGAATAATTATTCACTAGGTAGATACTCTACTTAATTAGTCTATCAATGATAACTTATACACTACCACGACCCGATTAGTGGTGCTCAATCTCAACACCCATTCCAATACAACTCTCATGGTTGTAATCAGCTCATTACTCGCAGAATCATTGCTGCCTTACTATGGTCCACCACTGACCTACTGTCATCATTCACTTTCCATGAAATCTTAATATCTAACCATACGGAGTCCATATATGTCGTATCTAATTCTTCTAAGGAGTTAACATAATCACCATTCTTGATTCATGGAGTACACTCCTGATTCTGACATACATACATGACATGAAGCAGATAAAATTGCAGAAGAGTTTCGCTCAAAGCAACGATAGCAGGTTAATACCATTCTAAATCCTATGCCTTAAATAGAAGACTTACTCAAAGGTTCGTCTAGTCCTTTTTGAAACATGGTCCCGACTTATTCTCAAGATAGTATCTTCTAAGATAGATAGCCCGTTCATGGCGATTACATGAATTATACCTTTACCAACTACTATTACGGTTGGGTATTGCACAGTCATCAGAAGGAATGTCAATCATCCAAACCATAATTCAACCTTCACATTTTTAACCATCATCACTGTTTTCTTTTGGCACACGCGCCTATAATTATCCACTTACCTTTAGAGTGTCGGCCACCTCTTTGGCCTTTCCTGATAGTAAAATTTCCTTACAGTCAATGTCATTTTAACCACCTCCAAATAAATTTTCTACCTTATTTCCGATCACTGCTTGAGTGAAGATGTTTCCCTTAAAATCTGATGAGTAAAAAAAAATATCACCATTTTTCCATAAGTTATTGCCTCAGTCTTTAGAGGTTAATCATTGTCATGACTGACTCTCAATCATAATTAGAACATCTTTTATCTTAAGTCCTAATTGCCCTGAACAATTTCGACCATTACTGGTTCGATCCATCCTTTCTCGTGGTTTAACACGTGCCCCACTTGGCATCATTATAATTACGTCATATTTCTTTTATCAACATTTTTTATTCCTGAGAATTTTGAATATTACCTTTCTCCTTGGAAACCTCTAAGGTTATCCTTCAATCGTTCCTCCTGTGTTCCCTAAATACAGGGCATATCAAAATACCATTTACTATTACTAGAACCATTGTCTATATACTTCTGAAAATTTCTCCACTAATTCTTAAAGGTTATTGTTACCTTAACCCTTTCCAAATCATACTGTCAAAACTCATACCGTCCCTATTAAGGGTGAAATGCAAACCTTTATGCATTCCCCTAGGATTCATTTTAAGTTACCGATGTTCTAGCCTTAATTCCACCTTTAAAAGGTACCTGCATCCATCCATGGATAAATCAAGTCATATATCCTTGACAGATTATCTTATTCATCATTCCCACCTCGATAGTCGATACCTAATTTCATAATAGCATCCTTATTCAAATTGAGGTCAATCCATATGGCCTCCAAAAGATAACAATGGTCATCCGCTTATCTTGCCTAATTTGGTAACGATAACAAGGATGTTCTGGAAGATATTGGTCGTGTTCAACGTGAACTTCTTCTTAATAATTCCTTATTTACTTTTGTTGTTTCTCAACAGTCACCTCAATGTTGGGATATCTCTCATATCTGGCGTCTCCCTTTCTGGGTATCAAGCCACCGATCTTACACTTCGCATTCTTGAAGGTTACTTCCTTCATCCAATTTTCCTAATTTCTTACTTCCTTGTCTCCTCAGCCTATCCGCGTCTCATATTTAACCTTCGAACTATCTCAAGTTTTCCTCAAATCCTCCCAACTTACAGGGGATAAAATATATGTATCTCTTATTCCTTCAACCATCAATTTAACTCATGGTGAATCACCCTCATCCTGACGAAGGCATACTTTTCTATTTCTATTGCTACGAGTCTTTAGGGTTTCCTCATACCCAACTCCCTTATCATTCCTCAAACTCTAATGCCTTTATATTCCTTTCCACTTCAATTCCTTTTTATTTTCCTTTCTCTTATCATTATTTCATGAACCAACACAACATAAGCATAGATTTCAAACGTCCCGTCATTCTGGATTCGTGTCCTTAGAACGAATCTTGACAACTTTTTACAACTTAGATTCACAATTCATCATACTCGTCCGCCTTTGTTCTGGCTCTAAAGCTTTTACACTATCTCCATAACCTTGGGAATTACTTTCCCGAAAACAATTGGCTGAACTTTAATCAGTTTATCATAACCTCTGGCTCCGTACCTTTCTTGGTCTTTCACCAGCGGGTGGTCTCTCTCTTAGGAGGGTAAGTGACAAAAACAGTCTTTTGTGGTTCATCAATCATTTAGAATCTCAAATGATTCCTATATTTCCTTTAGCCAGGCTCTTGCCTCGACTGGGTCAGCTTGTTCCCTGGAACTCTGAGAGCTTAGCAACTTAAACGTCTTGAAAGAATTTCTCACCGCATTGTTTCCTCAAGGTGGTGGTTGGGGATAATAGTCTAAGTTCTGTCTAGACAGGTCCATGAATTGCTGTATAGGAGTACCGTCTCGGGTCTCCTTTCCTTACTCGACTTTCTGTTTCCTTAGTATGAAATGTTTCATCCTACTCCCCATAATTGGGGTCATCTTTTAATTTAAAATCCTCATTTTCCACTCCATTATGTTATGGGTTCCTTCTATCTTGATGGCGTCCTCCCTGACTATCACATTCAGGGTTTGCTCTAAATCTTATTCCTCAAACTAGCTTTCATCTAAGATCTCATCTTTAAGCTCTTGAACATTTGGAACCCAAATTCTGTAGGAATACCTCATTATTCCCTTCTCATCTTTCTCGGTATTAACCTCTTATCTATTTGTTGGCTCTCTGCCTTCATTCATCACTCTTTCTGGCACAATGTGTTCTTTTCCGATAATTCAGACTGTATTGCAATCTCAAACAGCCTTTCGGTACCGGCTCCGGTTACCTTCACTACTATTTCCATTTTCTCAAAATCTCTTATAAACTCTCCAAAAGACATCATCATCTTGAGTCTCTCCTTTTTACTAAGGGCATCAGCCACCATATTGGCTTTCCCCGAATGATAAAGAATCTCCCAATCATTATTCTTGATTAGCTCTAACTGCCTCCTCTGGCATATGTTGAGCTCTTTCTACGTAAGAATGTACTAGAGCACTTATGGCTTAGGTAATTCTCGCACTTCTCTCCATACAAGTAGTGCCTCCAATCTTTAGGGTAACTATTGCCACGAGCCTAAGCTCATGAGCGGGGATATCGAATTTCATATTACCTTAATTGTCTTGACGCAGACGCGATTATCTTGCTGTGCTAAGAAGCACCCTAATTCCTTATGCGAAGCGTCACTTACAAATCACAAAATCTCCTTTTCCATCCGGCAACGCCATCATAGGGGTCGTCACCAATCTTTGCTTCAGTTCTTGAAAGCTGTTCTCGCATTTCTCTGTCCATTCGAACTTCTCAGTCTTACGAGTAAGCCGCGTTAAAGGGGCTACTATCTTTACAACTTGAACGAACCTCCGGTAGTGACCGGCCAATCCTACCTCTGGTAGTCGACCAAACCATGGTCATCAATTCATCAGTGGTCCTTTATCCAATCCTGTCAGGATCCTCCATGGGATCCTCCTCAACAACTATCCCTTCTAGGACAACATCCTCAACCGCTAAATCCTCAATATCAACATCATCCGGTCCTGCATTAGGACACTCTATCGGATCCACAATCCGATCTCCAATTAGTAATAAAATATCATCGCGATGTTGCTCCTCAACCTCAGGGTTCGGAGTCCCGCTACCATATACGATAACGAACTACACTCCTATCACGATATTTATAAGGGTTCCCATAAGGGTTTTAACTGTCAGTACTACGTTAGGTAGTCCGACTATGAACTTGGCAAGAGTTCTTATTATCTTAGTGAACTTATTATCTTAACGTCCCATCATCTCTGAGGTTTATAACGCTTAGCTCTGATACCATTTCTGTAACACCCCCAGATCCGGGGTCGGGGATCCGGGTCGTCACGGTCTTTCTTTCCACAATATCACTTCACTTAATTAATAATAAATAACCTTATGCTGTGACCCCACGCTAACACACACCACAACCCGTTATAGTCTCAGAGATGAAATTTAAATAAGTACAAGTCTTTGAATCCACAATTTAAAAGTTATTACAACCCGAAATGATTACTTGATAAATTTACAGTTAATTGCCATTATCTGCCACAAGTTATAATTATACATAATTGATTCTCAAAAGTAGATGGTCTGATCTACAATAGATCTACCTCTGCAGCTATAGCAGCTACAACACCAACGGGAAGATGCGGAACGCTTCCCACGCGCTTGCGCTGGGTCTGCTGGAGTCTGGCCATCTTTCCTAACTGTTGTTGTGTGATGAAGAAATAAAGCAAGGGTGAGCAGCAAGCCCACCAAAATAATATGTATAATGATTTACAATATATGAGCCTACTCATAATACTCATGAAAGTCTTGGTCAAAAGAAATGAACCAAGTTTGATATCTTAATGCGATGAAGTCGCAAAATATTCAGTATATATACATATATACTTTTCAAAATATTGGAAGTCCTCTTCCATGCATAATATACACAAAGTCCCAGTGTATAAAAATATCGTTGCAAGGTGATCTCATATATCTAACCTTGTCTCAACGTTTTTCTGAAAATCTTTGTCATTCATAAGACAATTATTAATTAGATATAAGTTTAAAGGATGAAGTTACCAAATACTTCACTACACTTATATCATTCCCAAATACTACTTGAACTACCACCGTTCAAGTTATAATCAATTTCAAAGGTTCATCCCACTGATGAGACCACAAGATAAGACTTGAATAGATTCAATCTTTGAAATATTATTGAATGAAAAAGTTATGAGATACTTTATTTAGCCCCGATATATATATATATCCACATATATATATCCCTTTAAACATTTCCTGGAACCTCTGTTATGCAAAGTATGAACAGAGTTTGAAACATCCAATGAATTTTGGAAAAGAAAAGAATTTTGGCATAAACCCGATATCTCGCTGATCAGGCAAAGATACCAATAAGTAACCTTTTCTATTGTAGATGGATGAATTCCTCACCGGTCATCACCCTGGCCGCATTAGGACCTCGCGCTAGACCGTACCCCGGCCCCTCACGCGTTGATGGACTGCCACCCAGCCACTTACACAATAATAGACCGTACCCCGGCCTGTCGCTTATGCCGACTCAATGAGATGGGCTTACTTCCCGAACGTTGGGCAAGTAATCAATTCATTTACCAAATCTGCAACCTCGTTGCGAATATAAAATACACCACAGAGCCGGATTCCCCAGGTTTTGAGCGAGTATTTAAATCCCCTTTAAAAAGGAAGATCTTAAATATAAAAATGAGTTTTGGGATCCGCTCTGACTTTTAAAAATCATTTTGAAGACTCGAAAACACTTTAAAGAGTGTTTGGAGTAAAGCTGATTTAATGAAGTAAATCAGTCCCCAGAATATTAGAAAATATCTGAATATTATTAATTAAATAATATTCCCATAAAGAATAATCTTTATAAAAATAATTGAAGTAGAAGTATTAAAACTTATACTTGAAACGAGTATTAAATAACCAAAGATATACTTATATGAAAGTATTATCCTTATTTGAATAATCGAAAATAAGTTTGATTATTAACACCTTATTCTTTAATAAAATAAAGAATATATTTCAGCAAATAATCGGAGTCATAGATCCTCAAATGAATATTCAAATAATATTCATTAAATAATATAAACTGAGTCATAAGCCCTCGAATGAATATTCAAATAATATTCAATTAATAAAATAAAAGGAGTCATAAGTCCTCCGATGAATATTCAAATCATATTGAAATAATAAAATAAACTGAGTCATAACCCTCGAATGAATATTCAAATGATATTCAATTAATAAAATAAAAGGAGTCATAAGTCCTCGAATGAATATTCAAAATAATATTTATTAATAAAATAAACGGAGTCATACGCCTTCGAATAATATTCGAAATAATATTCAATAATAAAATAAAGTTAAAGTTATCGAATAAACCTTATTCGATTAATAGTTTGGAAAAACTATAACCATATATATATATATAAATATATATATATATATCCATATCCATATATATACAAAATCTACTCGGGATCCTCGACTCCCGGTTTTAGAAAATATTTTCACCTTTGGGTCCCTATACTAAGGGTATATGCAAGATACCGCTATCCTCTAGCATAGGTATTATCAACTGAACCAACAGATATATATTTCAAGAATATGAAACAGGCATGCATATATACCATATCACATGCTACAATATATCGCAAGAATTTGCTAAATAACCAACATGCATCTATCGCAAGATAATGCATATACAAGTGTATACATCACAACAACAGTATAACGGATAGAATACTTGCCTGAGCGACTGGGGGGTTACGAATGGCTCGGGACGAGTCTGGTAACCTATAAACAACAAGTAAGTTGGAATTAAACCAAAATCACTTGTAAATCTATGCTTTAACTAACTTAGACTCTAATGCTAGTTTTGCGCTCACCGATTCGCTTAAGTCACTCGGGTACCCTCGGCTCCACCATTTTTAATAATTTAACCTTTACGAGTTTTAAAGCGATTCCTTCGCGAATGACTTACCAACTGCCTAACACACTTACCATAAATGTTTCATACATTAATTAACCCTTTTTGGTCTTTAACCTACATTCCAAAGTAAGGCGAGGGAAAAAGTTTCGTTCGCGAAACGCCGTTACTTGAAACGGTCGTTTCTCCTAAACCGTAAATCGGAATCGAACGAACTACATATCAAAACGAAGCTCGTAACATGAGCTATCTAAACATGACAATGGTCAAAACCTAGCAGTGAGTTCAAGGGTTCTGATGTTAAGAACAAAAACAGTCTACGGTAAATCGGACATTACGACGGCTATGTTTACGCGATTTCCCAAATTTAAACCACTCGATACCAACCACAAATCAACCCCAAATCAATCATACAACCATCCTCCATCCTTATCACATCATAACCACCCCAACCAATTCAATTTAATCTTTCATACTTATGCTTAAACTTAACTTTAATCATTCTTAAGTTCTTTTAAATCAAAACCACAATAATTACCATTCCATTCACTACCATACCAAATCTCAAACTCTAAATCATAACAACAACTACAATATCAACCCACTACTCAAAATCACCTTATAATATATATGAACCTAGGGTTTGGAAATGGTATACCTTCCTTGAAGTGGTGGGTGGAGCTAAGAAGCCTTAAGAAGCTTTGAGAAGCCTTAGGAAAGCTTGGATCTTCAAGAAAAACAAGAAAAAGTTCAAGTTAAAAACTTGAAAACACTATTCATTGTCTTCTTCCTTGATTAAATGAAGAAGTTAGAGAAAGAATTAATGGCTTAAACTCATGATATAGCCATAACTAAGCATGAAGATGATTAGGGAATTTTCTTACCAATTTAGGAAGCTTTGATCTTTGATTTTGAAAAATCTATGCCTTGAAAATGCTAAAAAGCCGAGAGCAAGATGAACTCATGCCTTGGTTGTTTTTGATTTTTTGATGAAATGATTTTGCTAGCTTGGTTGGCTTGGTTTTTGTATTTGATTTAGTAAATTACTACCTTGCCCTTGAATTTGTGTGGTCCTTAATCAACCACACCTCCTTCCTTCCCATGTCATGCTTACCTCATCCTCATGATGTCATCCTTCCTTCCTTGTCTTCTTTCTATTGGTTGGATGACATCATTCCCATTAATCCCTTTGATTAACTTCCTAATCGTTTGCCTAATGACCGCTGATCTGTTATACGGTTCGCTTAACTTTCGTTCTCGTTTATCGTTTGAAGGATCATACCCGGGATCTTATTACTTAGGTTCCCTTAACCTTTCTCAATACATTATATTCCTTTTTATGATCCTCTATTATAATCCTTTAATTTAAATCCTTTTTATCCTGTTACCTTATACTCAATTCTCTCCGTATCTTGTGGATTTCCGGGAAAAACCAAAGTGTTCGGAATTGGATTCTGACAATCTTTACATACACTTATATACTTCATAGAGTACTAATAATATCCCAGAATATCCATAACAGAACCCCTACATAGTGTGGCGTGAAAAGTTTTCTCGTTCAGCAAAAACACTATTCATAAGGGTTTCAAAATTTCTCAAAAATTGGGGTTATTACATCTCAGCTGATCATGATCATCAAAATATTCAAGTCCAGTAATCTTCTTATCATCAAAAGAGACATTGATAGATTCCATAACAACTCTTGTTCTTAAATTGTAGACTCTGAAGGCTTTTGTGGAAAGTGGATATCCAACAAAAATTCCTTCATCAACTTTTAGATCAAATTTTGAAAGCTGCTCAGGATGAGTCTTAAGAACAAAACACTTGCAACCAAATACATGAAAGTTTTTCAGATTTGGCTTCTTCTTCTTCACCATCTCATATGGTATTTTTCCATGCTTGTTTATAAGTGTAGCATTTTGTATAAAAAAAGCAGTCTGCACAGCTTCAGCCCAAAAATAGGTTGGTAGCTTTGCTTCATCAAGCATTGTTCGTGCAACTTCAATGAGAGTCCTGTTCTTTCTTTCTACAACTCTATTTTGCTGTGGAGTTCCAAGTCCAGAAAATTCATGTTTGATTCCATGATTTTTGCAGAACTCTTCCATAATTGAATTCTTGAACTCAGTGCCGTTATCACTCCTTATGATTTTAACAGAATCTTTGATCAATTTATCCAGCTGTCTGACATGATCAGTTAGGGTAGATGCAGTTTCAGTCTTCTTGTGCAAGCAGCACACCCGTGTGTACCTTGTAAACTCATCCACTATAACCATAGCATATTTCTTCTTTGCAATAGACATGACATTGACTGGACCAAATAGATCAACATGCAGTAGGTGATAAGGCTCAAGAATTGATGACTCAGTTTTGCTCTTGAAAGAAGATTTTCTTTGTTTTGCCTTCTGACATGAATCACAAAGGCCATCAGGAGCAAATACTGTTTTTGGCAGTCCTCTCACAAGATCTTTCTTTACAAGCTCATTTATATTTTTAAAATTTAAATGAGGGAGTTTCTTGTGCCAATTCCATCTTTCTTCAATTAATGCTCTACTCAACAGACAGATTGCAGAACCATCAATACTTGTTAAAAGTCTGGCTTCATAATGTTACCATGCCTGTATCCTTTCAGAACCACTTTGCATGTTGAATTACTTATTACTACACAGTGTTCTTCAAAGAAATCCATATGATAACCTCTGTCACAGATTTGACTTATACTCAACAAATTATGTTTAAGTCCTGAGACAAGAGCTACTGTTTCAATGATGACATTCCCAAGATTGATCTTGCCATATCCCAGAGTTTTTCTAATGTTTCCTTCTCCATAAGAAACTTCTGGGCCAACTTTCTCCACAAAGTCTGATAGTAGGGCTTTATTTCCAGTCATATGTCCTGAACATCCACTATCCAGAACTAGGATGTTCTTCCTGTTGCCCAGCAATCACAAAGACCACTAAAGTTTAGTTTTAAGGACCCAGACTTGCTTGGATCCTTTGGCCTTTTTAAGTTTGTTAACATTTGTAGCGGATTTAACATCAGAGTTTATGCTAATATTTTTCTTATCAGTATTGACAGTATCATACTTTGCATCATAATTTACACTAGAAGGAATTAAAGTAACTTTCTTCAAAAAAGGTTTTATCTGATAATAATCATAGTACAAACTATGATATTCCTTACAAGTATAAATGGAATGCCACACACTACCACAATGAAAATAAGGATTTTGTGGCTTAAACCTAACAGACTGACTTTTAACTCCTAACTTAGAAGGTAAGGAGTTTATAATCTTATTCTTCCTGCAAAAAGAAGCTAGATGGTTAGAGTTTTCACAGTTATAGCATTTCTTTCGAGGAGCATTAGGAACAGGCATATAATTGTTGCTTTTATTCACACCTTCCTTTCCATTCCTATTTTCCCTAGCTTCCTTTACCTTGGTAATCTCTTTCTGCTTATGTTTAAGCTGCTTCTTTTTCATTAAGCCTATGTTAACTTCAGTTGGTTTATCCTGTTCTAATTTGTCAGAAGTTGACTCTGCTATCACTTCTGTCTCAATATCTTTCATCTTTTCAGAATCAGACTTTACAGTTTTAGCTACAAATTTAATAGGATTTACCTTTGGCTTAGTATTCTGTTTAACAATAATTGGCTTAACTTGTTCAGTTCCTTTTTCACTTTTCTCATCTCCATAACCTAAGCCCTCTTTCCAGTTTCCACTACTTAGTATATCCTGGGTTGCTCTGCCAGAGTTAGTCCAAGTCCTGATAATCTCTCTCTCCTTTTCTAACTCAGTTTTTAGAGATTTATTCATTTTTAGCACTTCATCTCTTACATAGAAAGCATCATCTCTATCCTTCTGAGTTTGATGGAACATAACTAACTCTTTTTCTAAATAATCATTCCTCTTTTTAAAAGCAAGATTTTCAGAAGTTAATCTTTCACATGTTAAAGTTTGATCTCTATAGCTAATAAACATGGTTTAAAGATATAGTCTCAACTCAGTAATATCATCCGTATGAAAGGCATAAGTTGTTTGAGGTACCTTTAACTCAGCAGCATCAGAACTGCTATCAGCATTTGCCATTAAGGCATAGTTCTCCTCATCTTCAGAATCTGAGTTGTCTGTCCAGCTTTTCTTCTTTGTGACAAGTGCCTTGCCTTTGTCACTCTTTCCTTTCTTGCATTCAGGAGATATGTAGCCTTTCTCACCACATTTGTAGCATTTGACATGTGAGTAATCTCCTCTGTTAGACTTTCCCCCTTTGCCTTCAGATTTTCTGAAGCCCTTCTTATCAGAACTTCTACCTTTCCTGGAAAACTTCTTTCCTCTTTTGAATTTCCTGTATGCTATCTTTGTGATACCCTTCACCATAAGAGCACACAGCTTCATCATCTCTTCATCAGCATCTACGTCAGGTAGACTTTCAGTTTCTGAATCATCATCATCAGAACTTGATGATTCTGAATCAGACTTTATGATGAGAGCCTTTCCTTTTCCTTTCTTTGAGATAACCACTTTGGGGGATTCCTCCTCAGCGTTAAGAGCAATTGTTCTTGACTTTCTCCCATGTCTCTTGCTTCTTTGATCCATCTCAAGTTCATAAGTCTTGAGCATTCCATAAATTTCATCAAGAGTAGTTTCATCAAGAGCATAGTTATATCTTATAATAGTAGCTTTCAAATCCCAACTTTCAGGAAGAGCTAAAAGGAATTTTAGATTTGAATCTTCAATGTCATATTCCTTGTCCACCAGTGACAGATCATTCAAGAGTTTGACAAAACTGTCACATAAGTCAGTTAATGACTCATCACTTTTTGAGTCAAAGTGCTCGTACTCTTGAGTGAGTATAGTCCTCCTGTTTTTCTTGATTGCATCAGTTCCCTGACACCTTGTCTCCAAAGCATCCCATATCTCCTTTACAGTCTTGCAGTGAATTACCCTATTTGTCATGACATTATCAATGACACTATGCAACAAATGCCTTACCTTTGCATCCTTGGCAATATATGAGATATCTTCAGCTGTGTATTCATTTTTCTCATTTGGTATGGTCTTTACTGGATGATCTGCAACTATAACAGAGAGCTTGGTTGGCTTATGCGGTCCTTCATTAATTCTGTCAAGGTATTCTGGATCTGTAGCTTCCAGAAACATAGCCATCTTCACTTTCCATATGGGATATTCAGATGGTCTCCGCATGGGAACCCTGATAGTCTCATATCGACTATGGGTTTGAGTCTTTGGAGTTTCTTCAGTTTTAGCGGGCTTGGTTGGATTTTCTGCTTCTTCAGACATGATTGTTTTGGATCTTTACTATATGTGTGTTAACAGATAGGCTCTGATACCACTTGTTAGGTCACACAACACTGTAGAAGGGGGTTGAATACATTGTAGAATACAATCAAATCGATTTAAAGCACAAGTAACAGAAAACATATGTATTCGATATAACAAACTCTGTTACAATAGAACTGTTCTCTCTCAGTGATGAACATATATCATGAGAGCTGCTAGGTTACAATATATGATCTTCTCGATGATCGTAACTCTTATAGAGTAAACCTATGTCTGTATTTATATAGACACACAGTTACAAGATAACTTCTAATTGATATGGAATATAATTCTATCTCCTAAAATATATCAACCAGATATCTTATATAATTCTTCTAGTCCTTGAACTCTTTCCATGCATATCTTCTTCTTGTATTAGTCTCGATCTTCTTTCCTGTGAATCAACTTCCTTCCTTAACTGTTAGTCCTCCAGTACTTAAGTTCTGATATCCATCTTCTGATATTATCTTCAGATAATCTAAGTCCTGATATCCTTAAGTCCTGACTACCAGTAAGTCCTGATTCCAGTAAGTACTGATATTTCCTGTTAGTTAAGATCTGAAAACTAAACATGAAATATATTAGACGTGACATCTCAAATATATCCAACAATCTATACAAAGATGTTTGCAGAAATGTGCTACACTAGTTATTATTACATAAGCTACTCACTCGATGAATGTCAAATCATCCTCCGTTGGGACTATATTGAATCATCCGTCGGGAGTATATTTGATCATCTGTCGAGTGCTACAAAATACAATAAGTTAAATCTACTAAGGTATTTTGTTAAACTAATCATCAAGTTCACAACATATTCCAACAATCTCCCCCAATTTATGTCTACGAGAATTGTAGCCATAAATTAAGAAAAACTTGATGATAACAAAACACCCTAAAAATACAGATTAAAAAGTAGTAGATAAAACTGATAAGTGCTGCAATATTTACTAAAAATTGAACAAGGTAAAGTGTACAATGATTTGATCATAATCATTTTCAAGGTGCTCCTCTAGTCTGAGCAGATAATTCTATTTCCTTGATTGTCTAGATTTCTTCCCCAGCTTTCTGTTATTTTCTTCTATTTGATTTTGGAGTTGTCTGTGGAATTCAAGTTCTTCAGATTCTGAGAGATCTAACATTCCTTGCATTTCCAGAAGAGTTTCATTGCTAGAGATGCTCAGCTGGTCCTCTAATCTGAAGAATCTCCTTACTCCCTTATCATCCATGAATTCCATTAGCCAATAGGGCCTTAGATGCACTCTACTTCCTGTGTAAGGAATAGTTAGAGTTTTTGGAAGTGCATTTTTAGCTCTGATACTCCTCAATTCTTTAATCTTCTTAAGAACTATTCTTCTTGCAGTCACATTATATCCAAAGTTCTTTTTAAAGGATGAGTAGACTTCAATCAGAATAGATTTGCTTTCTTGGAGAATCCTGTGAAGAGGCAATGTTATCTCTTTTCCTCCCTTGTATTTAAATACCAGTCTTTCAGGTAGGTGTCTGTAAGCATCAATTCTTCTTATTTCTTCCAGTTCATCCAGATAGAGGTTTAGGTCAGAGAATTCCTTGATGTCACAGATGTACATTATATCTTCCTTGTTGACTTTGGGTTGAGCTTTGGTTAGGGACTTAAATCTGAGAGTTGAGGGCTTCACTTTCTTGATTGCTCTTATCTTTGTTTTCTTTGGCTTCTTGAATAGAGGAATATTTAGCTCAGGAATTGGTAGACTATCCCAGTCTATTGGCTCATCCTTTGGAATGATAGGTTCACCATGAAAGTTCTTGAATGGATCCACCTTGAATTCCTCATGTACCACAAAGGGCATGGATGTCTGAGTTGCAGTAGTAGACTTAATAGGAAAGTAGTCTTCCATCTCCTCATCACTAAAGTCCAATTTTTTCTTAATTTTTCTTTTGTACCTTGGTTTCTTTGTCTGTTGAGGTGTATCTTTCATTTCCTGATCTTTAGATTCAGCATTTTTAGATGGTTGTTAAGGAATCTTTTTTGTGGTTTTCACAGCTTGAAGCTTGGCCAAGATAGCAGCTTGCTCCTTCTTTTGTTTGAGTCTTTTAGCCTCTAGAGCAGCTTGTTTCTTTTATTTTCTTCTCTTGCTTTAATCTTCCTTTCTCTTCCCTTTTTTCTTCAACAAACTGAGGGTGTCCAGCCACCACACGGATTTCTTTACCATTTTTGAAAACTTTGGCAATTATTCTTTTCAATGCTGAATCAGCTGGATCTTTGTAAAATGCTATAGATCTTGACAACAGCTTCTTTTCATCTGGCTTTGGTGTCTCATACACTGTATCCAAAGGGTTCTTGTCTGAAAACTTTGAGTAGTTCACCTTTGGGTTCATGATTAAATTTGCCTTTAGAGATTTGATGCATGATGTTTGGCCTCTTTCCAGATAGTTCATGCTCATATCATTCACAAAAATCTGCCCGACTTGAGAATGATGAATGACTGTTTTGTCTGGCTTTTGTGTTGGACCAAATTTCTTCTGGATGTTCTCATCAATTTTCTTCCAGTTGATTGGACTCAATTGCTCCTTTTCAGCTGCTCTCAAATTGGCTGCTGCTTCTTTGATTAGATCTATGCTATCTATAGCTGTTGGAATATGTTGTGAACTTGATGATTAGTTTAACAAAACACCTTAGTAGATTTAACTTAGTGTATTTTATAGCACTCGACGGATGATCAAATATAGTCCCGACAGATGATTCAATATAGTCCCGATGGATGATGATTTGACACCCATCGAGTGAGCAGCTTATGTAATAATAAGTAATGTAGCACATTTCTGCAAACATCTTTGTATAGATTTTGTAGTAGCATATGAGTCATGTTGACTACTGTTAGATATGCAGAATAGGTTGATTAATTGTAAATATGAGATATCTTGTAATTCTGCATAAGTGAAAATAAGTCAAGTGTCAAATAGCTACCCGACGGATGATCAACAAAGCTACCCAACGGATGACAAACATGTACCCGACGGATGATCAATTCAAATATCTGTTGACAGTGACAACACAGTCACATGCGTTGGGTGTTTGCAAAAAGGAATGTGGCAGCCTGTTTAACAGGAAATTGAGAACAAAGAAGCATTACCATTTCCATGCAAGTTATAAAGATTTTCAAAGATGCTGGAATAGAGTAGTGAAGCAGCATGGAGTTTGACTTGATAAGTTTTGTTTTATTATCCTGTCTTATTACCATATAAACTTGGTGATATATAAACCAAGTGTAGCTAGTGGAACAACTAACTAAGCAAACACTTTTAAAAGAGAAATAGAAAAAGCTGTAACTGTTAAGAATTTCGCTGTAGTTTGTTTGTTCACTTGTAAAGCAGTTGTGAGCCAAATTGAGCTTCACAGAGTTCTCAAGTTGATATATATATATATATATATATATATATATATATATATATATATATATATATATATCTGGTGGATACATTCAAATCCACCAGAAAGTTTTAAAGACCTGTGTTTTTATTACTTGTGTTTTGATATATGTAATTCTTTCATTCTGTACTTTGTAAATCAAACACTTATATATTATCGGATTAGAACATTTTTCATTAATCTCAAAAAGCAGCCATAATTACATTCAACCCCCCTTCTATAATTCTTGTTGTATTGTCAGGGAATAACAATTGGTATCAGAGCAAGCTCTTAAAGAACAAAGAGTGCAAAGATCAAAACAAATAGCAAGATGAACAAGAAGGATCTTGGAGTCAAGATTCCATTTCTAGACAAAGACAATTATCACCACTGGAAGGTGAAGATGCACCTATATCTTCTTTCTCAAGATGAGGCCTTGTGGATTGCATAGAGAGAGGTCCTCATATGCCAATGAGAGATGCAACAGGCAATGAACCATCTATTCCCAAGCCTAGGCACGAATGGTCAGATCCTGATATTGAGCAAGTCAGGAAAGACAAGAAGGCCATGAATATATTTTTCAATGTAGTTGATGGTGATATGTTTGATAACATCATTAACTGCAAAACAGCCAAGGAAGTTTGGGACACAATTCAGATTATATGTGATGGTACTGAGCAAGTAAGGGAGAATAAGATGTAGTTGCTAATTCAGCAATATGAGCACTTTCATTGTGAAGATAGTGAGTCTATCACTGACATTTTTAGTAGATTTCAAAAACTACTAAATGCTCTGAAGTTGCATGGAAGAGTCTATCAGACAAAAGACTCCAATCTCAAGTTCCTTAGATCTCTTCCAAAGGAGTAGAAACCAATGACAGTCTCACTGAGAAATTCTCAGGATTACAAGGAGTTTACCTTGGAGAGACTGTATGGCATCCTGAAAACTTATGAGCTTGAAATAGAGCAAGATGAGAGGATGGAGAAAGGAAGGAAGAAAGGAGGGCCCATAGCACTGGTTGCTGAGTTAGAAAAGGAGAAGGAGGTGAAGGTAGAAGCTGTTGAGTCTACTTCAAGGGCCTGTGAAAATAAGGGTAAGGGGCTGGTAGCTGAAACTGAAGATTATTTGAGCCAAGATGATATGGATGATATTGATGAACATCTTGCATTTCTTTCTAGAAGATTTTCCAAGCTCAAGTTTAAGAAGAACTTTGGAGCAGCTAAGCCAAGTAGAAACATGGTGGATAAATCAAAATTCAAATGTTTCCAATGTGGTTTGGCAGGGCATTTTTCCAGTGAGTGTAGAAAGTCATATGCCAGCAAAAAGAAGTTTGAGCCTGTGGATTATAAACAAAAGTATTTTGAGTTGCTCAAGCAAAAGGAAAGGGATTTCATTACACAAGAAAATGACTGGGCAGCAGATGGACTGGATGAGGATGAAGATGTCAGCTATGTCAATATAGCCCTAATGGCCAAATCTGATGAAACAGAAACAAGCTCTTCAAGTAATCAAGTAATCACCACTAACCTAGCACATTTATCTAAAGCTGAGTGTAATGATGCAATTAATAACATGTCTACAGAATTATATCATTTATGTGTTACACTTAAGTCCCTCACTAAGGAAAATGCTAAAATCAAAGAAAACAATCTATTTCTAAGTGAAAGGAACAATGTGCTAGTGTCTCAGTTTATTGAATTTGAGAAATTACAAATTGAGTGTAAGATTGTTAAAGATGAATTAACTGAGTCCTTGAAGAAAGAAGAGATTTTGAAGAAACAACTTGAACGAGAACAAGAGGGGCATGGAAATCATCCAGAAATGTTCATGCTCAAATCACTAAAGTTCAAGGTATTGAGTCCTTTTGTGATGCAGCCTGGAAAAAGAGTAAGGAAAAGATGGAATTCAATTTGGTTGAAGGATTGCTAACAGATGTAGACTCGACAGATGATGAAAGTCATCCGTCGAATAATCAAAAGGATTATCCGTCGAGTGACATAAATCCTCATCTGCCGGATGTGAGCAAACCTGTGAGCAAAGCTAAACTTGCTAAGTTAAATAAAAAATATGGACCAGTTTCCAAAAACTTTGTTCCAGGAGAATCAAGTCAAGTGAAGAAGGAGAAGAAAGTGAATGTTGGTCATCTGTCCATCAAGCAATTTAATGACAGATTAGAAAAGATTGAGGTTAAAATAGAAACTAAAAAGAAAAACAATAGAAATGGGAAAGTAGGGATTAACAAACATAACAACTACACACCTGATAAGAATGCTCCAAAAAAATCCGTGTTAAGTGGGTAGCATTAATCATTTATCTGTTAATTGCAAACTTCCCATGCCTACTCCTATATCTGTACCATCTTCTTTTCCCAACATGAATGCCATGCCTTCTATTTCTTTGAATGCTATGTCTGCTCAAAATATGAATGCACAATTTGCTAATATGCCATTTGCACCTGATCCTTATTATGCTGCATTTAGTATGCCTCAAATGCTATTTAGCATGCCTTACTGGAATAACATGTTTGCAAATAGCATGCCTTTTCCTGTTAATCAAAATGTGCATTATAATTCTATTTTAATAACTGTATTCAAAGGTCCAACTCAGATGACTAAGGATGAATCAGATATCCCCAAGTCAAATGAGATCAAACCTAAGAAACAAAAAAAGAAAGCTAACAAGGCAGGACCCAAGGAAACTTGGGTACCAAAATCAACTTGATTTGGTTTTGATGTGTGTAGGGAAACAGAAAAAATCTTTGGTATCTGGATAGTGGTTGTTCAAGGCACATGACTGGAGATTCTACCCTGCTCACAGAGTTCAAGGAAAGAGCTGGCCCAAGTATTACTTTTGGAGATGACATCAAGGGTTATACTGTGGGATATGGATTGATTTCAAAAGACAATGTCATCATTGAGGAGGTTGCCCTAGTAGATGGTCTCAAGCATAATTTGCTGAGTATCAGCCATCTTTGTGATACAGGCAATTCAGTAACCTTCAATTCAGAAGCCCGTGTTGTGTCTAACAAAAGAAACAACAAAGTGGTTCTCACTGGTGTGAGAAGAGGAAATGTGTATCTAGCTGACTTCAACACGTCAAATGCAGAATCTGTTACTTACCTTCTTAGTAAAGCAAGTCAAGATGAAAGTTGGCTGTGGCACAAGAAGCTATCCCATCTAAACTTCAAGACCATGAATGAGCTTGTCAAGAAAGAACTGGTTAGAGGCATTCCTATAACGACTCGTATATTTCTGTAATATCTAAATATGTAATTATTATGTAGATAATTAATAAAGAAGTTTATATCACTCATGGTCTCTGTGTTTACTTATCATCGTTTATATGTGATTGTTGGATTGCGTAGTGTGTTTTATAATTAGCTGGTGCACAACGTTATTTTTGTTTCATTTTTTTTAAAGTGATTTTATGACAATTTTATTTCCAAAATTATTTGGGTTGTCTCCAAAATTGTTTTTATGATTTTATAACCTTGCAAATTATTTTAGGGATTTTACAAAATTTACAAATCAATATTCTGTTATTTATTTATTCTTCAATGATTTTCTGAATTCATTTAAATTGTAAAATCTATATTTAATTCTTGGATTCTTCAAAAATTATGAAACTCATATTTTATTATGTTTACAATATTCTGAGAATTTTAAAATTATTTTGGTAATTTTTAAGATTAGTTTTACTCGCGGGTTGTTTCGTTATTTCATTTAATGCGGATATAAGTTGTCTGTGTAAAGTATTTTAAAAATTATGAAAATTATATTTCTATTAACATTCGAATATTTTGAGAATTTTGGTATAAAATTTGTAATTTTTCGATGTATTTTGATATGCAGCTGGTTCGTTATTTATCAAGAAAACGAACCAGAATATAAGTAAGAGCGAGGAAGATACACGTGTATATCCCTTGTTTACTAAAATTAGTACGTGTCCTGTGGTTGGACTCGTGGCAGCACAGGAAGGAGAAAAAAATATAATACAATAAAACACCCCCCCTTTCTTCTCTATCGACCGCGACTCTTGTCTCTCTCTCTCGGAATCTCTCTGACTCTCTCTCTCTACTCTCTTCCTCCCTCTCTCTGTAACACTCTTTTTTTTTTCTTTTTCTCTTTCTTCTCTCTTTCATCCCCTTCCTCGTTTTCTTTTTTTTTCTTCCGCCGTGGTTCTGCGGATTTCCGGCCGCCACCTTCGGTTTCCGGTGGGTTCCGTTTATGTTCGTTCTCATATACATACATACAGTCATATTTGTATGTGCATGTGTGTGTTTATGTGTGTGTGTGTTAAGTGTGTGCGTTGTGTGTGGTGGTGGAGGCGGCGATGCCGCCTGTGTTGTGTCTCTGCTCTGTTTGGTTCTGTAATGCGCGTAGGCGCGTGTCACTGTGGCTGTGGATATTGGGTTGGGCCTTCTGTTGGGCTTCCTGTTTGGCCTAGTCGGCCTGTTTGTGTGTGCAGTTGTTATTTTGGAATGTTATAATTTAATTCTTGGTTTCTTTTTTTTGTGCAGAAAATATTGATTAATATTTCGTGATAATAAAATTTAATACGCGTGGAAAATGATTCTTATATAATCGGTAAAATTTACGTAGGATGCCCGGTATTATGGGAACCCGTGAATTTTACCGCCGTCGACGATGAGCCTCGGCGAGTCGACGGTGGACGGTGATGACCCTGTTCTGAGTCCTAAATATTTTAATAAATAAAATGAGTTGTATAAATTGTTTTCGGGACTAAACAAATTTAGTTATGAGTCGATTCAAATTGATTTTGTTGGGATGTGACGTCGATTGATGTTTCAACGGGTAGACCTATAAACAGAGGAGTCGCTATCCAATTTTTTTTCTAAAAATTTCCTTAAATTATAAATCGAGTATATATATATACCCCGTTTAATACAAATTAACCCTGATTTTTATGTGCACTATTATTGCGTATATGTTATTGATATTAATATGCTTACGAGTCGAAAAATTATAGCGTTGGGTAATTAGTTAGTGAGGAAAAGTCAAGCATAATCGGTTGTCTAACCTAGGATGTTTCGATTTCGTAGGTTCGAGTCAAAGGACCCGGTAGCTCAAGTCAATTAGAGTTAAGCCAGAGTTAGTGCAAAGCTTCGCAAGGCAAGTACCCCTGAACTAATCTTTTACAGTTCGGTATATATGAATAGTTGTTGATTTATATACGTACTGGAATAGAATGTTTTAAGTTACGTATTCCCCGTATTTAAATATGTTTTACTGAACGAGGTTTTGGGGAAAAAGTAACTTCTGAAAATGCCTATCTCTAGATTGTGATTAAAAATTAAAAAAGGATTTTTAGAATGTGTGTTGTAATTGTTTAAAAAGGAGATAGGTGTAAATGGTTTTGGAAACTGGATAAACATAAATCAGATATTGGATGGTCAGTTGGCGTAAGAGGTCCGTTATTAGGTAACGGCCCAGCATGGTTGCGTAAGAGGCTAAGTCGGATGTGCGCACTGGTAGGCCGCTTAGTCCAGAATGACAGAGACGTAGCTAGTCTCTGAGTTCCGGAACAAAATTTGTGGTGGGATAGACTGATCAGCTGTCCCTAAAATTTATCCTCTTTTATATATCTGATAAAGGTTGAATGGTTTATAGTCCCCGTAACGGGACCGGTGATTTATTGGTCCAACAATGGACAATGGTTTTGGAAAGGAAATAGCATGCTAAAAATTGAACTCTGGTATTTTTACACAGCACACTACAGATGATGTTATTTTGCAAAGCATGCTAGTTTTGATATCCAGTTTATACCTATTTTATAGATTTTTCGTATATCAGTTTAATATCTGTTCCTATATTGTTTTATACATCCTGTTACTGGTTATTCATATAGAGGTACTGTTGAGCAATGGATTGCTCACCCTTGCAGCTTGTTTTGTATTTATTTATTGCAGATGTCTAGAAGACCAGGTCAACGTAGAGTGTCAGCCTCCGGTCCCGGATCCTCTGAGGTAGTTTGTATCAGACCCTGAGGTCTGATGAGTTGCTGTAATAAGTGAGAGTGTCTGGTTTTGAATAAGTTAGTGTGTGTGTTGTAACCTAAATAATACTTGAACCTGTTTCGGCTCCTGGTTGGGGTCGTGTATTATAATAAAGTTTATTTAGTAGTTTTTGTTATAATTTATCATATTTTTGGTGACGTCAGCCCCTGACCCCGGGGTTGAGGCCGTCACAATTCCTCAAGTGGAGTTTTCTAAGGATGGACTGTGTGATGCCTGCCAAAAAGGGAAGCAGATCAAAGCATCATTCAGAAAGAAGCTTGATTCAACAATTGAAGAACCTTTACAATTGCTACACATGGATCTATTTGGACCAGTCAATGTGTTGTCCATCTCAAGGAAAAGATTTTTCCTAGTAATTGTAGATAATTTCTCAAATTTCTCTTGGACATATTTCCTAAAGTCTAAAGATGTGGCCAGTGAAATCATCATCAATCACATAAGGCAAGTCAACAATCATCCTAATTTCAAAGTAAGAAGAATCAGGAGTGACAATGGAACTGAATTCAAGAATTCCGTGATAAGATCATTTTATGAAGAAAATGGGATAATGCATGAGTTTTTTGTAACAAGAACTCCATAGCAAAATGGTGTGGTAGAAAGGAAAAACATATCTCTTATTGAGGCTGCAAGGACAATACTTAAAGAATCAAAGTTACCAACATATTTCTGGGCTGAAGCTGTGAATACTTTCTTCTACACTCAGAATATTTCTTTGGTTAATCAAGCAAAGTGCATGACACCATATCAACTGTTCAAGAACAAGAAACCAACTCTAAATTTTCTTCATGTCTTTGGCTGCAAATGTTATATTTTGAGAAATTAGACTGATCAACATGGGAAGTTTGATGCTAAAGCAGATGAAGGAATTTTTGTTGGATATGCTGTGGGAAAAGCATATAGAGTCTAAAATCTAAGAACCAACATTGTTATGGAATCAATACATGTTGTGTTTGATGATAAAAAGATTGAAGGACTGCAAGATGAAGATTTTTATGAGAGTCTCAAATTTGATAATGTGGAGATGATTAGTGATGACAGTAATGATGAAAGTGATCAAGAAATAATGGAAAAGGATAATGCAGAAAAATCTACTGCTAATGAAGCACAAAATTCAACATCTATCGAGTTGCAAAATGCTTCTCCGTCGGGAGACAACCAGCTTCATCCGTCGGAACACAAAGTGCACCATCCGTCAGATCTTCAAAAGAAGCTGAAAGTCAGAATAAATCACTTACAGAAAATTCTTCTTTCTCAAATCAAAGATTCACAAACTCAGGGGGAGTTTCTAATAATCAAAACTCAGTCACACATCAAGACAATAATGAGGCCACTTCATCTAGAGCTAATCTACCTCAACAAAAGAAATGGACAAAAGATCATCCCTTTGAGCTCATCATTGGTGATGTGTCTTCTATAGTTCAAATAAGGAGAGCAACTCAAGAAGAATGTCTATATAACAACATCCTATCTAAGGAGGAACCAAAGAAGGTAGAAGAAGCTTTGTTGGATCCTGATTTGATTTTAGCTATGCAGGAGGAGCTAAACCAATTTGAAAGGAATAAAGTATGGAAGCTGGTACCCAAGCCTAAAGGAAAGAATCCAATTGACACCAAATGGGTATTCAGAAACAAGATGGATGAAAATGGCATAGTGATCAGGAACAAAGCTAGATTGGTTACTAAGGGCTATTGTCAACAAGAAGGAATAGATTTTGATGGAAATTTTGCTCCTGTTGCAAGACTTGAAGCCATCAGAATTTCTTAGCCTATGCAGCTCATGCCAATTTCAAGGTCTATCAAATGGATGTCAAAAGTGCATTTCTGAGTGGAGATTTGGAGGAAGAAGTCTATGTTAGTCAGCCTCCTGGTTTTGAAGATCCAAATTTCCTAAATCATGTCTACTATCTTTTGAAAGTACTTTATGGACTGAAGCAAGCACCTAGAGCCTGGTATGACACTTTATCAAAGTTTCTTTTGAAAAATCACTTCACAAGAGGTACTGTTGATAAAACTTTATTCTTTAGAAATATTAATGGCTCTAGTATAATTGTTCAAATTTATGTAGATGATATTATATTTGGCTCTACAGATGAAAAACTTTGCAAAAAGTTTGCCAAATTGATGCAAAGTAAGTATGAAATGAGCATGATGGGAGAACTAACTTACTTTCTTGGTTTGCAAGTTAAGCAAGTTAGTGATAGAATATTCATTAGTCAAACTAAATACATTCTTGATCTTTTAAAGAAGTTTGAACTAATGGATTGCACATCTGCAAAAAATCCCATGGCCACTGCAACTAAGCTTGAATTAAACACTACTGAAAAGTCTGTGGATATTTCAAATTATAGGGGCATGGTTGGTTCACTTCTGTACTTAACAGCTAGTATGCCAGATATAATGTTTGCTACTTGTCTTTGTGCTAGATTTTAGGCTGATCCTAGAGAATAGGAACTGGCCAATCCATGGGTATACCATGAAGTTACAAAGGTTGTACCTTTTAGTAGCTATTAAGAGAATTTTCAGATATCTCAAGGGAACACTAAAACTTGGCATTTGGTACTCTAGAGATTCTGGTTTTGTTCTAACTGGTTATTTAGATGCCGATTATATAGGTTGTAAAATAGACAGAAAAAGTACAACAAGAATCTGTCAATTTCTAGGAAACAAGCATGTGTCCTGGTTCAGTAAAAAGCAAAACTCAGTTTCTACTTCTATAGCTGAAGCTGAATATATTGTTGCTGGTAGTTGCTGTGCACAGATTTTGTGGATGAAAAACCAATTGTTGGACTATGGTCTACAAGTGGATAGGATTCCTATTTTCTGTGATAACACAAATGCAATTGCCATCACTGAAAATTCAGTACAACATTCAAGAACAAAGCACATAGACATCAAGTACCACTTCATAAGGGAACATGTGATGAATGGTACTGTGGAACTGCATTTTGTTCCAAGTAAAAAATAGCTTGCAGATATATTTACCAAGCCACTGGGTGAATCCACCTTTTCAAGGTTAGTAAGTGAATTAGGTATGCTCAATTTTTCTTGAATCATTTCAGATATTTTGCAAGTTGTTATGCAGCCAGAAATTTAATTGATTTTTCTATTTTGGATGAAATTTTGGCTAAGTCAAAACTTACATCCCGACAGATGATCATTATCCGTCGAGTTTGCTCATCCGTCGGAATACAATTTGTCTATAAAAATCAATTATTTTTCTGGAATATTTTATAACTCGACGAATAACTGTTTTATCTTCATCCGTCGAATTGTCTCAATCCTAGCCGTTAATTCTCTAAACATTATCCATCATGTATAATTACAGTTTGTAAGCATGACGCGATGGATAACTGACAGAATTTTTAAAATTTATTTATTTTTAAACGGCTATTTTGGGCAATTTATATTGGTCCTTTATTTCACTTTATTATTTTTGTCAATTTATCTCTGAGATAGTATAAAAGCTAAATTCTTTTTCATTCTTTTCTTTTATCATTCTTAAGATTCAATTGCTCTAACTTCTTTCTTCTCAAAATCAAACTCTCTCTCTGCAAAGTCCAAATCTCTAACAATGGCACCTGTAGTGAAAATCATGTCTCAAACCGGTTACATCTATGAGAAAAACAACTTCTCATCTTTAGTAAACAAGGAGATTCAGCAATATGGTGACTATCACAAAATGATGGATTTTATGAAGAACTGCAAACTCAACTATGCCATGATGGAATCACCCACCTTATACTGTGAGGTTGTAGAGGAGATGTGGACAACTGCAGTGTACAACTCATCAGACAAGACCATCACTTTCACTCTAAAAGGTAAGGAGTTTTGCATAAACAGTGATATTATCAAAGCATGCTTTAGGATTCCTGATAATACTGTAACTGCTCCACACACAGACACTGACATTGTTAACATGCTTAATTCTATGGGCTATGCACTTACGACCTTTAAGCTAAGTGAAATAAGAAGGTTGGGTCTTAGGAAAGAATGGAGTTATCTGTGTGATTTGATAACTAAAGTGTTTTCTGGTAAGATTAGCAACTTTGATTCTATCAATATATCCATGCTCAACATGCTTTACATGCTTGTTACTGATAAGTATTTCAATTTCAGTGACTTGGTTTTGTTTGAGTTAGGCTTTAAATTAGGAGAACTCAATAAGAGAGGTAAAAATGTCTATTATGCTAGATTCTTTATGATGCTTGCTAACCATCTTATTGAGAATATTGAGATTGAGAACCCAACCAACAAGCTAAATTGTTGGGTTCAAGAAAGAAGGATTATTGCAGATTTAAATAGAGCAAATCATCACAAGGAGGTGCCCCTGTACTATTTTCCAGTAATGGAGGGACCTCAGGTAAGTCAGGTAAATTCTACTGTCTCTACTCTTCCAACCTCACACATTTTTTTGCCTTCCAGTGTAGCTATGGTATCTATACCAATGACCAAACAGATGCCTACCCAAGATACCAAACCAACAAAAGTTTCTAAATCCAAAGCTAAGAAAGCCCCCTCTGATTTCTTTCAAAAGAAATCAGTTGTAAAATCTACTAAACCTAAAGAGGGGAGTGTGAAGGAGGGTAAGAAACGTGAGGGACATGGTGAAAATCAAAGAAGCCCTAAGGATAAGGATGGTGAGAAGAGTGTACCCAAACCTAGCCACACCACAGTTTCCCAACAAACTGTGGTTGTTAATAAGGAAATTAGCTCATCACTGGTCTCATCCTCCCAAAAGGATGTTACCATTGAAACAAGCTCTCAACCAGGAGCACAGTCCAAGAGGGGTAGGGACACTAGCTCACCACAAACTTATGCTAGAAAGAAAAGATCAAAAACCCTTGGGGATGCACAGAGCTCACACACTGTGCAAACTGGTGCAAAAGACCCAGTCACTGCACCTTCTCAAAGTCAGGTTGATGTGGCTCCAATAAATGCGGAGTCACACCCAAAATCTCTCATAACTGAAGCACCTGATACACCAAATTCTCCCACACACTCACTGGATGTTGACATGATTAATACATCACTTCTAAATTCTCCATCTTTAACTCTCTTGGAGAAGCCAAAAATCCAAGTAAGTGAGTATCATCTTTTTGATGATTTGTTGGCTCATTTACCATTTCTTTCTGAGGCTGTTGAGACCTCTGTGCCTAAATTCGCATCAATCTTCATAGAGTCTATAATAGTCTCCACTCCAAACTCAATTATTTCTTCTATCCCAATGTATATTTATCATCCGTTGAGTAGTGATTGTATCCAGACGGATAAGCTTAACAGCAGTCATCCGTCGGATAGTCAAACTGCTAACCTGATGGATATTCCTCATCCGTCGGGTGTCTCTACACAACTTTAAATTTCATTAATTCTTACTAGTGCAGAAGACTTAGTAGTAGTGCAATCACTCTTAGGACTGAGGGAAGGGTGTGAATTGAGTGAGAGTCCGGGTTTCTCCCAGGAAAAAAAGAGAGAAAAAGAGTGAACAAATGCAGTCTATTTCTTCAGGACTGGCAAAAGTGAGTGAGAGGAGTCCCACCTTAGATGGTGAAAGTGAGGGTGGGGAGCCAAGGGGAGCCCTTGATGCAAAAAGAGAGAGAAAATGAGAGAAATGCAGGTACAAGAGGGATAAGGCTGGATATCATTGCTAGTGAGTCAATAAATGCCAATGATGCAGACATTGAGAGACTATCTCGGCATCATCAAGCTGTTATAAGTTCCATCTCTTTGGATGTTTAGGCATTTACTCATCCTGTTCCAGCATATCAAATTTTGGATGGATAGGGTAATGAAGATACAGAAAGGATACTGAACTTGGTGCACACCACCCGGTCAATACAAAGAGCTAAGGATGCCATCACAGCTATGCCACCTAGAGCTGATGATGATGTTGACTATGGGACTGGGGAATCTGCTGATTTCTTTGGTGATGCAAGTGAAGAGGGGTCACTGGACATAGGGGGAAAAGTAGGCCCTAGTTCCAGATCTGGTATGCCATCTTAGGCATTTTCAAAGCAGTGTGATGAACACTATTTCAAGACTACCCTCATTCGACTTACAAGTCAGACACACTCTGCTCTTCAATCCACAACAAATGCCAACACTAAGAAGCTCCTACAAGCACACCTTGCTTCTCTTCAATTACAACAAATCCAAGGTTTTCAATATACTCAGGATGTCACTTCTATCAAGGGTGAAATTGATCAGATGAATAGGGACATTTCTGAAAGGTTGGATTCTAAACTTCCAGAAGCTACAATGCTTGACATCAAGAGACAACTCAGGAAGAATTCTGATCTTGCCACAAAGATAGATTCCTTGGATACCAGAATGACGACAATGGAAGCTTCTTTAACAACTATACATCTACATCATGCTCAGCAAACTCAACTGCTACAACAACTAGTGGCTGCTAAACTCCCCTCCACTCAACAACTTGATGCTAACAAAAAGTTAGAGAAAAGCTCAAGTGAGGGGGAGAAAGGTGCAAGTGAGGGGGAGTGATAAGTGGCATTTTATACCACTTAGAACGTCTTAAAATGGCTTAAATTGGTGTCTTGAAATCAAGTATTTTGTGTATTTGATGCATTTTTCTAGTGTTTATGCATTTCAGGGTATTAGTTGCATTTCGGGGGAGGAATCATCAAGAATAAGCCTTGGCATGTGTTCACCATTGCGAGAGGAAAGGAATGGGCAGATTACGGCGAAGAAACGGAGCAAGCTTGGAATTTTTCCAGTAGGGTCCTGCGCGCCCGCGCAGCAATGCTGAGCGGCCGCGCAGCAGCCTGCGCGCCCGTGCAGATATGCTGAGCGGCCGCACAAGGTCGGGGAAAAAGCTGAATTATTTTAGACTTCTACTTCTGTTTGGCTTCCAACTTCTATGTAATCTGAGTTTTATGGGACTATTATATAGGTAGATTTGAGACGTTTTCACAGAAAGTATTAAGGAGATTATGTTTTAGATTGTGTTTTACGCAAGAAGCGAAGGAGATAAGGAAGAAGACCGATTTAGCACACCGCAACGAAGAGGAAGCATATATTCTTGTGATTCTTGTTTCGTTGTAATGTTGGATGCTAGTTTTCTTGCTTTGACTTATTTACTCTTGTGACGTACTCTGTTTTAATATAATTAGTTTAGTTATTATTTTCTTGTGTTGTTTGTCATGATTTCATATGAACCCATGATGGCGATAAGTTCTATTATGGGCTAATCGTGATCATGGGGTTACAACGGATTTATTATGGAATTCTTTAGTTAATTGTTTAATACTTTAGTGTGTGATGATTGCATGATATCTAGTATTGGTTGTGCGTATTCGTCTTATGTGCGTCGCGAACATATAAGATAGGGTGTTAATCTCTTGTGAAGCGACGGTGGATCTTGAGATTTAGAACTTGCCATGCTAGCATAGGTTCATGTACGTTGAGCATGATTAGTGGGTAACTCTAACAGTTTTATTTGCCCTATGTAATCAAAAGAAATAACTTGTGCTTAAATCGTTGTGTTGTCAATTTCTGTAGACATATAGGAACTCAACATAATTGATGACTATTCAACTTCTATCTTAATTGTGGATGTTTGGTAGAATGGTATTAGTACAATGAAAGTTGGCTTTTATCAGTTTTGTGTTATTCGATTAATATCATCACTGTCACATGCTAAAGGTAATAACAATGGCTATAGAAGGAAGTAATAATGAAGTTGTGATCTCATGAGTGTTTTATTATTGATAATTTGAAGTGTTAGTTAATTGGTTAATTAAGTAGTTAATTATAGTTAATATTTGATCAACACTTTTAAGTGTTATTATCTTAACATTGAGAAGTAATCATACATTGGTGAGTGAGTTTAATTAGACAATAAATTAGTCTGAGTCTCTGAGGGAACGAACTAGAAAGTATTCTATATTACTTGCGAACGCGTATACTTGCGTGAATATTAGCGCGTGTTTTCGCCCTAACAAGTTTTTGGCACCACTGCCGGGGACTCGGCGTATTTGTTTATTTTATGTGCTTACCATCATTGGTCATTAGGACTCAGTGATTAGGACGTAATAGTTACTTACTCTTTTCGGTTGTGTTTCAGGTACTTTAGCAAGCGTTTATGCAAACTCGTTCTCGTGCTCGCAAGAGGACTTTAGATACAGCTGAGGAGACAGACGAAGTTCTTGATATTCCGGAGAAGTTAGATTTTGAGGATTCGGATTCAGGAGCTGAGCAGAAAGAACCAGTAAACATGGGAGATCGTATTGTTCAAGCTGATCCAGCTCTTATGGATTTTTCTCGGCCTAAAATTGATGATATTCAGTCAAGCATCCTTCATCCGGCTATTCAAGCTAACACCTTTGAAATCAAGCCGGGCACTATTCAGATGGTGCAGAATTCTGTTTCTTTTGGAGGAGCGGCAACTGAAGACCCCAACATGCACATAAGAAATTTTGTCGAGATCTGCAGCACTTTTAAGTATAATGGCGTGACTGATGAGGCTATCAAGTTGAGGCTTTTCCCATTCTCACTAAGGGATAAGACTAAAGACTGGTTACATTCTGAACCAGCTGGGTCCATCACTACGTGGCAAGATCTTGCGCAAAAGTTTCTGGTGAAGTTTTATCCAATGGCAAAGACTGCTGCTATGAGGAGTGCTCTTACTCAGTTTGCGCAGCAACCTACAGAATCTATGTGCGAGGCTTGGGAACGCTACAAGGAAATGTTGAGAAAATGTCCACATCATGGAATGCCGGATTGGATGGTGATCACTGGTTTCTATAATGGTTTGGGGGCCCAATCTCGGCCCATGCTCGATGCAGCAGCTGGAGGCGCCTTATGGGCTAAAAGCTATACTGAGGCGTATAATCTTATAGAGACGATGGCTGCAAATGAGCATCAAAACCCAACTCAGAGGATGACGTCAGGCAAGGTAGCAGGTATTCTGGAAGTTGATGCAGCCACCGCTATTGCAGCCCAGCTCCAAGCGCTATCAATGAAGGTCGATTCTCTGGCTACGTATGGAGTTAATCAAATAGCTATGGTTTGTGAGCTTTGTGCAGGTTCTCATGCTACGGATCAGTGTTCTCTTATCAATGAATCTGTTCAGTATGTGAATAATTATCAGCGACAACAGCAGCCTGTGCCAGCGACCTATCATCCTAATAACAGAAATCATCCAAATTTCAGCTGGGGGAATAATCAGAATGCGATTCAGCCAACATATCAGCAAGGAGTGAGTAAACAGTTTAACCCACCTGGATTCCAGCAACCACAGCAGTATACTACAAGGCAATCATATCCTCAACAGGGAAGTGCAGCTGCACCTACTAGTGCTGATTTTGAGGAACTTAAGCTGTTGTGCAAGAGTCAGGCAGTTTCTATCAAGACCTTGGAAAATCAAATCGGTCAATTAGCCAATGCAGTGCTCAATCGTCAACCTGGCACTCTTCCCAGTGACACGGAAGTACCAGGCAGGAAGGAAGCTAAAGAGCAAGTCAAGGCTATTACCTTAAGGTCTGGAAAAGTAGTTGATGCTGAAAAGGCAAAAGAAGTCGAAGCTGAAGTTAGAGATGAAGAATCTAAGCAAAAGGAGAAAGCGGCGGAACCAAGGAAGACTACTGTTGAACACACTCTGCTTGAGGCTAATACAGGGGAGAAACAGCTCTATCCTCCACCACCTTTTCCTAAGAGATTGCAGCAACAAAAGCTGGATAGACAGTTTGGGAAGTTTCTAGAGGTGTTCAAGAAACTTCACATCAATATACCTTTCGCTGAGGCTCTGGAACAAATGCCTAGTTATGCGAAGTTCATGAAGACTATTCTTTCAAGGAAGGTGAAACTGGATGACCTTGAAACCGTTGCTCTCACGGAAGAATGCAGCGCTGTTCTGCAGCAAAAGTTACCGCCAAAACTGAAAGATCCAGGAAGCTTCACCATTCCTTGCACCATTGGCAATCTAACTTTTGACAAGTGCCTTTGTGATTTGGGAGCAAGCATTAATCTAATGCCTTTGTCGATCTTTAAAAAGCTGGATCTGCCTGATCCAAAACCCACATACATGTCGCTACAATTGGCGGACCGTTCCATTACTTACCCAAGGGGCATAGTTGAGGATGTGCTCGTCAAGGTGGATAAGCTCTTCTTTCCTGCAGATTTCGTTATTCTGGATTTTGAGGAAGATAAGAAGATTCCCATAATCTTGGGGAGGCCTTTCTTGGCTACTGGCCGTACCTTGATAGATGTGCAAAAAGGGGAACTTACTATGCGGGTCCAAGATCAGGATGTGACCTTCAACGTATTCAAGGCAATGAAATTCCCTACAGAAGATGAGGAGTGCTTAAAAGTGGATGTGATTGATTCCGCGGTTACTTCGGAACTCGAGCACATTCTAATGTCTGATGCATTGGAAAAGGCCTTAGTGGGGGAATTTGACAGTGATGATGAAGATAGCAACGAGCAATTACAATATCTGAACGCTTCTCCCTGGAAGCGAAAGCTGGACATACCATTTGAATCTCTTGGTACTTCTGACCTCAAGAACGCTGAAGGGAAGCTCAAACCATCAATAGAGGAAGCACCTACCTTGGAGCTCAAACCATTACCTGAACACTTGAGGTATGCTTTTTTAGGTGATTCATCTACATTACCTGTTATTATTTCAGCTGACCTTTCAGGTAGTGAGGAAGACAAGCTCTTAAGGATTTTGAGAGAATTCAAATCGGCTATAGGATGGACCATAGCAGACATCAAGGGGATAAGTCCTTCATATTATATGCATAAAATTCTGTTAGAGGAAGGTAGTAAGCCAACTGTGGAACAGCAGCGAAGACTGAACCCGATCATGAAGGAGGTGGTAAAGAAAGAAATTCTGAAATGGCTAGATGCAGGCATCATTTATCCTATTTCTGACAGCTCGTGGGTAAGCCCCGTACAATGTGTACCTAAGAAAGGAGGTATCACTGTAGTCGCAAATGAAAAGAATGAGCTCATCCCTACTCGAACAGTTACAGGATGGAGAGTATGCATGGATTATAGGAAATTGAACAAAGCCACAAGGAAGGATCACTTTCCTCTTCCATTTATTGATCAAATGCTTGACAGATTGGCGGGACATGAGTATTTTTGTCTTCTGGATGGTTATTCCGGGTATAATCAGATTTGTATTACACCAGAGGATCAGGAAAAGACTACCTTCACTTGTCCATTTGGCACATTTGCTTTTCGTAGAGTTTCGTTTGGGTTATGTGGCGCCCCGGCCACCTTTCAGAGATGTATGATGGCTATATTCTCTGACATGATTGGAAATAACGTCGAAGTGTTCATGGATGACTTCTCCGTCTTTGGACACTCATATGATGAATGTTTGAATAATCTGCGCGCCGTACTCAAAAGATGCGTGGAAACTAATTTGGTGCTTAATTGGGAGAAATGTCATTTTATGGTGTGTGAAGGCATTATCCTTGGGCATAAGGTCTCTAGCAAGGGTCTGGAGGTGGACAAGGCCAAGGTGGGAGTCATTGAAAATCTTCCCCCACCCAATTCTGTGAAAGGAATCCGTAGTTTTCTTGGTCATGCGGGTTTTTATCGGCGATTCATCAAGGACTTTTCAAAGATATCTAAGCCGTTGTGCAATTTGCTTGAGAAAGATGTGCCTTTCAAATTTGATGATGAATGTTTGGCAACATTCGAGACTCTCAAGAAGAGTTTGATCACTGCACCAGTTATTACAGCACCAGATTGGACAGAACCGTTTGAGATGATGTGTGATGCGAGTGATTATGCGGTAGGTGCAGTTCTGGGATAGCGCAAGAAAAATATCTTCCATGTGGTCTACTATGCGAGTAAGACTTTAAATGGGGCCCAATTGAACTACACCACTACTGAGAAGGAGCTTTTGGCTATAGTCTTTGGCTTTGAGAAATTTCGATCTTATCTGCTTGGTACGAAAGTAACAGTATTCACTGATCATGCAGCTATTCGCTATCTGGTTTCGAAGAAGGATTCGAAGCCGAGACTCATTCGTTGGGTGCTTTTACTTCAGGAATTTGAGTTAGAGATCAAAGATAGAAAAGGTACTGAGAATCAAGTAGCTGACCATCTCTCTAGGTTGGAGAATCCCGATTCTACTTCACAAGATAGGACGTTAATCAATGAATCTTTTCCGGATGAGCAGTTGTTTGCAATTCAGGAGGAAGAACCATGGTTTGCAGATATTGTAAACTATCTCGTCAGCAATATAATGCCTCTTAATTTGACATCCGCTCAAAAGAAGAAGTTTCTGCATTAGGTGAAGTGGTATATGTGGGATGAACCATATTTGTTTAGACAGGGAGCTGACCAGATCATCAGGAGATGTATCCCGTTCTGTGAGACGGAGGGGATATTACGAGACTGCCATTCCACGGTTTATGGTGGACACTATGGAGGTGAGAAGACGGCAGCTCGTATTCTGCAAGCAGGTTTTTTCTGGCCTACTTTGTTCAAGGATGCTCATCAGTTTGTTTTAAGGTGTGATCGTTGCCAAAGAGTGGGAAATTTGTCAAGGAAGGATGAGATGCCATTAAATGTGATGCTTGAAGTCGAGGTCTTTGATGTGTGGGGAATCGATTTCATGGGGCCTTTTATCGCGTCTTGCAATAATCAGTACATCTTGCTGGTAGTCGATTATGTCTCAAAATGGGTCGAAGTTAAAGCTTTACCGACAAATGATGCAAAGGTAGTGCTAAATTTTCTTCATAAGCAAATTTTCACAAGGTTTGGAACACCTCGGGTAATCATAAGTGATGAAGGATCGCATTTTTGCAACCGTAAGTTCACTTCTATGATGCAGCGTTATAATGTGAATCATCGAGTAGCTACTGCCTATCATCCGCAAACAAATGGTCAAGCGGAAGTGTCTAACAGAGAGATAAAGCGCATTCTAGAGAAGGTTGTTTGTCCGTCAAGGAAGGATTGGTCTTTAAAGCTCGATGAAGCTGTTTGGGTTTACAGAACAGCATACAAAACTCCACTTGGGATGTCACCGTTTCAGTTGGTGTACGGTAAGGGATGTCATCTACCGACGGAGCTTGAGCATAAAGCCTACTGGGCATTGAAGAAATTGAACCTGGATTTAGATGCAGCTGGTAAGAAAAGAATGCTTCAGCTTAATGAACTTGATGAATTTCGACTTCAAGCGTACGAGAATAACAAAATGTATAAGGAAAAGGTGAAGAGGTGGCACGATAGGAAGCTACATCCTAAGTTATTTGTGCCAGGGCAACAAGTTCTGTTATTCAACTCTCGGCTCCGACTTTTTCCTGGGAAGTTGAAATCAAGATGGTCTGAACCTTTTATTGTCAAAACTGTGTTTCCACATGGAGCGGTGGAAATTTTTGAGAATGATTCGGACCAAGCATTCAAGGTTAACGGTCAGCGGTTGAAGCACTACTATGGGGACATGGCAAACCGAGAGGTGGTTAGTGCCATTTTATTGACTACTTGAGAAAGGTACGGAACGTCAAGCTAATGACGAAAAAGAAGCGCTGCGTGGGAGGCAACCCATGAATTGTTGTTACAGGAACCCTTAGAAGTTAATAACCTATCCAAAAACACAAAAAAAACAGAAAACAGGGGCTGAAATTTTTTTTTCCAGAGACCCTCTGCGTGCCCGCGCAGAAATGCTGAGCGGCCGCGCAGGGGTCGAGTTCCAGAAATTTTTTTACAGTTCAGAAAAAAAAAAAAACAAAAACACAAAAACAGTTTTAGCCCATAAACCCACGAATTATTCCCACTACCCCATCATTTTAGCCCTTAATTCCCAAACCCTAATCTAATCCACACCCTATATATACATACACCTATCCTACATATCTCCCACAAAACTTCCTACACTTAAACCCTCCCACAAACATCAAAAATCAGTTCTTACACACTTTTATTCACGAATAAATGGCACCCAAGAGAGCACACACTATTGACAGCAGCAGCACAGTTCCTATTGCTGATTCATCGAGGGGTACTGCTGCAAGACCTCGGTTAACTGACAGAGCTGCGGAGGAGGAGTATACTAGGCTGTTGGGGAAGCCGATTCTGAAAGAGAGGGGGTTTTTACCATCAGGGAGGGATGGTGAGTTGTTGCCCATGATTGCAGAGAAGGGGTGGATAGCTTTTTGTGAGTCACCCGAAGCAGTACCGATGAGCGTTGTTCGCGAGTTCTACGCGAACGCGAAGGCTGAAAAGAATGGGTTTTCTGTAGTCCGTGGGCTGACGGTTGATTATCATCCTGCGGCGATTCGCCGTGTGATTGGACAGCGAGAGAGGAAGCCCGAGGAGGAGAACTGGAATGAAAAGACTGCTGAGGATTTTGACTTGGATTTGATTTGTGCGACTCTCTGTCGACCGGGCACAGTTTGGAACCGCAGTCCAGCCAATAATGAGTATCGTCACTTTCCGGCGATCGCCATGAACAGGTATGCCCGTGCATGGAATGCATTTATATGTGCTAATATTTTGCCTTCTTCACATGCACACGAGGTCACAGTTGAGAGAGCACAGCTGTTGTGGGGAATTCTGAATAAAGAATACTATGTGGACCTTGGTGAGTTTATCTACCAAGGAATTCTGAAGTTTTTGAGGGGAGCAAAGCATATGAACATCCCTTATGCATCCACGGTTACGAAGCTATGCCGAGCAGTAGGAGTGAACTGGCCGGCTCATGAGCAGTTGCAGTTGCCAGCAGCTCCGATAGATTCTGGCACTCTGAATGGGATGTAGGAGTGGACCGGTGGTGAGCCTGAGGAGCATGGGCTGGGTTAACGTCTTCCAGGAGGACGTCCAGCACGAGGTGCTACTATGGCTAGGCCAGGGCGTGGTGAGGCTGGTTTGTCGAGAGCTCAGGAGGGTGCTGGGATGGGTGATGCCCAGTATAGGAGGCTTTCACGGTGGATGGATGCCATGTATGAGACGCAGAGCAGGTTTTCTCAGGAGCTCACCCTTGCGTTAGGGACTGCTTTTCGAGGCCTTGGAGCTGATATCCAGTGGCCAGTTTTTGGTGAGGACTCTGCATACCCACCGCCTGATACTCCACCCGCTGAGGGTGATGATGATAATGACTCCGAGTAGGTATACCCTGTGTTCCTTTCTACTACTTTCACTGAGGACAGTGAAGATTTTTAGTTTGGGGGTGGTAGTTAAGGAATATTGTGTGTGTGTCATTTAGTTGCATATTCATGAAAGTTTAGTTCATATAGTTGCATAATTTATGCCATTTAGTTTTTTTTATGACATTTATGAATGTCATATAGCTCATGCATTTACCATGATCCCTTTTGCAATAAGTTATCGACTGAATTGTGATATTGATGCAAGTGTAGTGATAACATTAAAGTGATATTAAGTTGTGTAGGTTGATATGCATGCTAGAAACAATTGTAAGTCCACTAAGTCTTAAAGAGTGCGTAAGGGCTAGATTGTTGTTATGATTTGGTTGTTTTCAAGGTCAATCTACTTATTATGCTTAGAATTCGATTATAGGTTCTTAGTGATAAAGACATGAAAAAAAAACAAAGAGAAAAAAATTTTGGAGAAAAAAGTATGGAAGTTGTTGCTAGTTGTGGCTAGGCGTCAAATGGCTAGTAGCCGGCTCGCATATGTTGCGAGTAGTCTAAGGTTGAGCAAGATGGAGCGAAACGCACTTGCTCAGAAGTTATAAAAAAAAAAAAAATTTTGCATAATTGATCAAGAGTGGGCTCTTTGGTATTCGAGTTATTAAGTTCTTAGGGGACTTTGTGCCTAGTGACCTAAGGCTTTTAGAGTCTGGGATCCGCTAACCTAACGCTCGTTACATGGATACCATTGTATAAGTCTTTTGTGGACCTCACTCATTGAACGGTCAATTAAGCATTTGAGTTGTAAATAAAAAGCACGATTCCGTAGTAAGCTCCAGAGTTCTTGTAGTGTTGTATATCACTTTGTGCCTAGAATTTTTATTCTTTGTATAATCGTAGGATTGCCTTGAGGATAGTCTAGTCATAGTAATTGGTCTAGTTCCGAAGCATATCTGTTAAGCATTTGCACACACCACGTTTCTGGCTGTATGTCCGTTTGCATGAGTTTGTTGATCTTTAGTTGTCTAACTGCATTCGTTGAGATGTAACAATTTGGTTGGTTAATTATAGTAAGGGGGATCGTTGCATTTTCATATAGATTGCATTCATGCATATTTTTATTTGTTTTTGAGTCTGTGACGCTTGAGGACAAGCATCGATTTAAGTTTGGGGGTGTGATAAGTGGCATTTTATACCACTTAGAACGTCTTAAAATGGCTTAAATTGGTGTCTTGAAATCAAGTATTTTGTGTATTTGATGCGTTTTTCTAGTGTTTATGCATTTCAGGGTATTAGTTGCATTTCGGGGGAGGAATCATCAAGAATAAGCCTTGGCATGTGTTCACCATTGCGAGAGGAAAGGAATGGGCAGATTACGGTGAAGAAACGGAGCAAGCTTGGAATTTTTCCAGTAGGGTCCTGCGCGCCCGCGCAGTAATGCTGAGCGGAGCCTGCGCGCCCGTGCAGATATGCTGAGCGGCCGCGCAAGGTCGGGGAAAAAGCTGAATTATTTTAGACTTCTACTTCTGTTTGGCTTCCAACTTCTATGTAATCTGAGTTTTATGGGACTATTATATAGGTAGATTTGAGACGTTTTCACAGAAAGTATTAAGGAGATTATGTTTTAGATTGTGTTTTACGCAAGAAGCGAAGGAGATAAGGAAGAAGACCGATTTAGCACACCGCAACGAAGAGGAAGCATATATTCTTATGATTCTTGTTTCGTTGTAACGTTGGATGCTAGTTTTCTTGCTTTGACTTATTTACTCTTGTGACGTACTCTGTTTTAATATAATTAGTTTAGTTATTATTTTCTTGTGTTGTTTGTCATGATTTCATATGAACCCATGATGGCGATAAGTTCTATTATGGGCTAATCGTGATCATGGGGTTACAACAGATTTATTATGGAATTCTTTAGTTAATTGTTTAATACTTTAGTGTGTGATGATTGCATGATATATAGTATTGGTTGTGCGTATTCGTCTTATGTGCGTCGCGAACGTATAAGATAGGGTGTTAATCTCTTGTGAAGCGACGGTGGATCTTGAGATTTAGAACTTGCCATGCTAGCATAGGTTCATGTACGTTGAGCATGATTAGTGGGTAACTCTAACAGTTTTATTTGCCCTATGTAATCAAAAGAAATAACTTGTGCTTAAATCGTTGTGTTGTCAATTTCTGTAGACATATAGGAACTCAACATAATTGATGACTATTCAACTTCTATCTTAATTGTGGATGTTTGGTAGAATGGTATTAGTACAATGAAAGTTGGCTTTTATCAGTTTTATGTTATTCGATTAATATCATCACTGTCACATGCTAAAGGTAATAACAATGGCTATAGAAGGAAGTAATAATGAAGTTGTGATCTCATGAGTGTTTTATTATTGATAATTTGAAGTGTTAGTTAAGTGGTTAATTAAGTAGTTAATTATAGTTAATATTTGATCAACACTTTTAAGTGTTATTATCTTAACATTGAGAAGTAATCATACATTGGTGAGTGAGTTTAATTAGACAATAAATTAGTCTGAGTCTCTGAGGGAACGAACTAGAAAGTATTCTATATTACTTGCGAACGCGTATACTTATGTGAATATTAGCGCGTATTTTCGCCCTAACAGGGAGCCACAACTAAACATACAAGTTAACAAAGTGATAATGCCAACAATTGCTTTCATAAAGCCACCAACGCCGGACAACATTGATATCATAAATTTGGCAGCAGCAAAACTGAACATATATGACAAACTGCTAAAGATTGATATAGTAGCAGCTGAGAAGGAATTGAAAGAAAAGTGGAGAAAGATAGATGCAGAGATTCAACAAAAGTTTGGGCCAATTCAGAAACCAGATAAAGTCTTTAGTCATCACTCTCAAGTCATAAAAATCTTTGTGAATGACATAAGTATGAACTATCTGGAAAAGGGTCAAACTTCCTGCATCAAATTTCCAAAAGCAGATTTAATCATGAAGCCTAAAAGAAACTATCCAAAGTTTTCAGACAAGAATCCTATGGATACTATGTATGAGACACCTAGGCCAGATGAGAAGAAGCTGTTGGCAAGGTCAATTAAATTTTACAAGAATCCAGCAGATTCAACACTTAAAAGGAGAATTGCTAAAATTTACAGAAATGGTAAGGAGATTTGTGTGGTGGTTTGTGGCGCCCCAAAACCCGGGATCAGGAGTCTCGGAAGCCACGCCATCTAAACTCATACAACTCACACTATAATATGTAAATACTCACGCTTCACAACCCCACACTTATCACACACACACTTACAGGTTATTGTCTTGGAAACGAACCATCATAACTAGAGTAATTTTATTCCAACCCAAATATTATTAGTCTTACCGGGGAGTGACCTTTAGGTAAGGTTAGTCCACCGACCAAATATACGTTTCTTGTTTCTTACCTTATATAAATCATACTTATAAATAAGCCGAACTATAAACAACTGAAAACTAATCCAGCTTATTCTTACTACCTGTGGTACAACACCAAACAATCTACGGAATAGCTGGCCATTTCCTACCCGTTTCCTGGCTGTGGTTCTCATGGAAGGCATCTTGATTCACTGTTGTATTGTGTCAATTTAAGAAAACAAGTGTGAGCTATAATACTCAGCATAATAATGTACAGTATGGAAATGACTGTATGATAACATCATATATGAAATTTATATTTTATTCAGAAATAGTTTTCCTTGGTGATACACACCTTTTTATGAAAATAATTCATTAAGGGGGTTTTAATAACCTGCGAATACCTTAATAGTAATCCCAACACCTAGGCTTGGGTCACGGTATTGCATCGCAATTCCAATTGGAAGGGTTTGGACATTCACTGGAGCCACCGCTTACGATGATCAGTCGTACTGCGATAAAGTAACCTTTTCTACTAGTAGAAGGATGAAACCGTCATCCCTCGGGTATCACCCTTGCCGCATTCGGGCTACGTGTCCCATTTTCGGGTATACACATACTTCACAAGTTCCTGAGTACACTGAGTACACTGAGTACCTTCGCCTGTGGTACCTTTGGTAGTCCATCTAGCACACATAGTACCAGAGTCTACCCCTCCCTTGTCCTTTAAAAGAATCCTATCAATCTCGAGAACTCGAACCACATCGAAGTTCCCCAAGTGTTTTGCTTGTTGATGGAATTAGCTTATTTCTCTAAGATATAAGTGTATATATATGTATATACATACTTCCGAGAATTTCGGAGGAAGTACTAAGGATGTGAGTTGACCGTTGTCAACAGATAATTAATAAGGGGGAAAAGTTTCTTCTCGAAACTATATTCAATATATTAAATATGTCGGGATAATATTCACCGACGATCTGAAATTATTCTAATGATATTCTGAAATCAGAAAGTATATTTTAAATCAGGATCTATAATTTTTAAATCAATAATAAACCCTTTTAAGTATAATAATTAATTAAATAATAATTGATAAAAATCAAACCTCGAATGAGTTTACTCTCTAAAAGACTTATTTAAAATAATATTCCTCAACTAGTTGGTGTCTATATAATTAATAATCTATAATGATTAATCGGGTTTGAAATAAATAAACGTTGGAGTATACTACTCCCATAATAAAGGAATAAGTATATAATATTTGTTATTCGAACAATAAAATATAGTTGAGGGAATATGATCGTTGGGAAATCGTTTTAATAAAAGTTCGAGGTGTTTTAATATTTTGTAAGTGGACGATGAGCCCCTTTAAAACGTACTACTATGGACTTATAACCGTCCTATAATATCTCCGGAATAATTCCCGGGTTTTATCTTAAATCCCGACCGATTTTCGGTCTTATATAATACGTCACGCTTAAAGCGAAATAACATTTGACGATATATACTAATCGTACAACATCGCTACATTATGCGAAAACTTAACAACTACGTATCATGGCAAACATGGTATTTATGCGATGATAGTAAAACAATCCTTTCACAACACAATAGTAAAAATGGAGTTGGGTTTGCAAACTTGCCTGGGTATCTCGAGGTGGAGGATGCTCTAGGTTCCGCTCGGAAATCTATAACCATAAACACATTTCATTTCGTTAGGTTCCGTTCTAATTTACGGCAACTCACACTCATGCGCTACTTATTATGCACCCTATCAACTCATACTACCCTTAACATTACTTTAAGTCATATTCACATTATGGTCACTTCATTTTCCTAAGTATCTTGGGTTCATTCTCATTATCGTCGTCGGCTCCGCTTAAGGATTCTTACGGTTTCTACTCGCGCGGTCTCGGCTCCGACATTTTTATAAAATTGAGAAATCATTATTTTCACTTGAAATTTTTATAAAAGTTAGGAAACTCAATATGTTACTCTCTGTAAAAATGTCATGATTTATGAACACTTTTAAGTCTATCCTTTATATTTTCAAAGTTCATAATTCGTAGCAGTTTTTGTCGCGTAAATTACTTTTACTAAAATGACCATAACTTTTGATCCGTAAATCGGAATCAAGCGATTCAAGCGCCTAAATGATCCTTATAACATTATATATCCTAAAAAAAGGTAATTTTTCAAGAATATACAGTTTAAAACTTCGGGACTTTCTGCAGAAACTTAAAGTTACGATTTGTTGGTTTTAACGAAATTACGTTTACGATCGGGGTTTCGTTTAGGCCCTAACTATCAACACAACCACCAACAATCATCATATCATCATCATCAACACAAAAAATCCTCTAAAGAGCATCATGTTCTTGAGGCAACAACAACCAACTTTAATCTACTTAACTTAAACACCAAGATTTCATCAATACTACTTAGTAAGCTAGGATTACTACCACATACTAAATGGATCTTAAAAATGAACCTTAAATAAAGTTGGGCCAAACATTTTTACCTTTATTGAAAGCTTCAGATGTGTTCTTGAGGATGGTGGAGTCTTGGAAGTGCTTGGTATGATTTTTAGAACCTAAAACCACCATTGAAATCAAGAAACCAAAGAGAGGTTACTATTCACACTATACACTAGTGAGTTTCTTGAATTTATTCCACCTATCAAAACTTGATAAAAAGAGATGAAAGAATTTTCTTACCTTATTTTAGTTTCTAGGAGGCTTGGGAATTAATTGGGTGATTTTACAAGAGCTTGAACTTGGAGTTTTGAATTCTAATTCCTCCCTTTTTCTTCAAATTGCCAAATGAAACAAATGGGGATGAGGGGGGGGGGGTATTTATACTACTTTGGTTGCTTCTCTTGGATGCTTTGGATAGGTTGCTTCTTGGAAGGTGAGTTGATATCTTGCAACTTGATTTTATTCTTCCTAGTATAGCATTCTAGGTTTATTCTTTGTTGCTAAATCCATGGACATATCTTTGTAGCTTGCTAGCTTACAAGCTAACTACAAGGTTAGCTTCCTTAGCACCCCATTTTTCTAGCTAGCTTGGTCTTCCTATGGTTAGCTCACTATTTGATGAAGTAACCATGGTTACTTCCTTACCATGGTTTAGTTAGTGCGTTATGTTTATTTAATCGTTTGCGCATTTGCTCGGTTACTTAGATGTTCTCCGTAATACTTACTCTTAAATGGTTCGCGATGTAATTCCTTTCGTATTTATTCCTTATATTTTTATTTATCCTAATTGAATATAAATCCGTAGGATTTTAATCTCATAAATATATTGTGATTCCCGTAATCCTCGATAATTCGTAAATACAGTCATTTTTCAAAGTTCGATTTCTTCGAAAACTAATAGCGTTTACATACACTCATTTGGTACGTATAGTCGTAATATCAATTCCGAAACTCATTTTCTCATGCACTACAGAGTGTGGGCTCAAAAGTTTTCCCGTCTGTCAGGGTTAGTATTCATTAAACATTTTACAAGGTCTCAAAAATTCGAGTTATTACAGCCTTCCCCTCTAACAAGGATTCCGTCCCGGAATCAATTAGAAAATAAGTGGGGATATCTATTCCTCATTGCGTCTTTAAGTTCCAAAGTTGATTCCTCAACATTTTGATTTCTCCATAAGATCCTAACCAGCTTTACAGTTTTGTTCCTCCGCACTTGTTCTTTCTGGTCCATTATCCTTACTGGCTGCTCGATGTAGGTTAGGTCTGGTTGTAAATCTACCTGCTCGTATTCTATTACATGTCGTGTATCTGCATAGTGCTTCCTTAACATGGATACGTGGAATACGTTGTGTACTTGTTGCAAATTAGGAGGCAAGGCGAGCTCGTAAGCTAGAGGTCCTATTCTCCTCAAAATTTCAAAGGGTCCTATGAATCTGGGACTCAGCTTCCCTTTCTTTCAAAATCTCATCACTCCTTTCCATGAGGATACCTTTAATAGCACAAAATCTCCTACTTCATATTCCCTATCCTTCCTGGTCTGGTCGGCGTACTTCTTTTGTCTGTTCTGGGCTGCTACCAGTCTTTTCCTGATGAGTCCTACCATTTCTCAGGTCTGCTGGACTAACTCTGGTCCTAATATCTCATGTTCTCCAACTTCATCCCAACACAGGGGAGAGCGACATCTTCTTTCGTAAAGAGCTTCATACGGGGGCATTCTTATGCTAGCGTGATAGCTATTGTTATAAGCAAATTCGATCAGGGGTAAGTGGTCATCCCAATTTCCTTTGAAATCAATGGCACATACTCGTAGCATATCTTCTAGGGCCTGAATAGTCCTTTCACTTTGTCCATCAGTCTGGGGGTGGTAAGCGGTACTCATGTTTATCCTGGTGCCTACACATTCCTGGAAGCTTCTCCAAAATCGGGAATTAAACCTCGGGTCTCTATCTGACACTACGGCTACCGGAACGCCGTGTCTAACTACTATTTCCTTCAAGTAAATATCCACCAACTTGTCTACGGTGTATCTTTCGTTGATTTGTAGGAAGTGTGCGGACTTGGTCAGTCTATTAATGATAACCCATATGGCATCGTGATTGGTCTTTTTTCTTGGTAAGCCTGTCACAAAATCCATGGCTATGTGCTCTCATTTCCATTCCGGAATCTCTAGGGGTCGTAATAGTCCACTAGGTCACTGATGTTCCGCCTTCACTCTCTGGCATGTCAAGCACTTGCTGACCCACTCTGCTACTTCTCCCTTCATGTTAGGCCACCAATAATATTCCTTAAGGTCACGGTACATTTTCGTACTTCCTGGGTGGATTGAATATCTAGAGTTGTGCCCTTCATGCAACAACTCATCCTTTAATTCTTGCACGTTCGGAATCCAAATCCGGGGCACATACCTCATGATCCCTTTCTCATCCTTCTTGCATCTCACTTCTTCACCGGTCAATGTTCCTTTTTCCTCACTCATCTTCTTTTCCTGACATACTCGTATCTTTCCAGTCAGTTCTGGTACTAGCTTAATCTCAAATAATCCTTCCGTTCCCTTACCGGTCATCCTCACGTCAATTTCCATCTTGTCAAATTCCTTAATCAACTCCTCCGATGTAATTATCATCTTGAGTCTTTCCTTCCTACTAAGGGCGTCAGCCACCACATTGGCTTTACCCGGGTGATACAAAATTTCACAGTCGTAGTCTTTTATCAACTCTAACCATCTCCTCTGTCTCATGTTCAGTTCCTTCTGAGTAAAAATATAATTGAGGCTTTTATGGTCAGTGTAGATCTCGCATTTCTCACCGTATAGGTAGTGTCTCCAAATTTTCAGGGCAAACACTATGGCTGCTAATTCTAGATCATGCGTAGGGTATCTGCTCTCATATTCCTTCAATTGCCGAGAGGCATACGCTATAACTTTGTCGTGCTGCATTAGTAAGCGATGCGTCACTGTATATCACAAACTCTCCCTTTCCATCGGGAAGAGCGAGCACTGGTGCTGACACCAGCCTCCTTTTCAGTTCTTGAAAACTCTCCTCACATTTTTCTGTCCATACAAACTTTTCTGCCTTCCGGGTAAGTCTAGTCAGTGGACCGGCTATCTTAGCAAAGTCTTGCACAAATCTTCGATAATATCCTGCTAAACCCACAAAACTCCTAACCTCTGTTGGGGTAGTTGGTCTTTTCCAATTGGATATCGCCTCTATCTTGGCAGGGTCAACTAAAACTCCTTTGCTACTCACCACATGTCCTAAAAACTGAACTTCTCTCAACCAAAACTCGCACTTCGAGAACTTGGCATACAATTTCTCATTCCACAAGATTTCCAAGACTATCCTTAAATGTTATGTGTGTTCTTGCTCTGTCTTTGAGTAGATCAGAATATCATTGATAAAAACTATCGCACATATATCCAGGTACTTTTTGAACACTCTGTTCATCAAATCCATAAAGGCTGCGGGTGCATTGGTTAACCCAAACGACATAACTAAGAACTCATAGTGTCCATACCTAGTGCGAAAAGCAGTCTTCGGTATATCTTCCGGTTTGATTTTCAACTGGTGATATCCTGTTCTTAAATCTATTTTGGAAAAATATACAGCTCCTTTAAGTTGATCGAATAGGTCATCAATCCTGGGGAGAGGGTACTTATTCTTAATAGTCAGCTTATTCAGCTCTCGATAGTCTATACATAATCTCATACTTCCATCCTTTTTCTTTACGAACAATAGTGGCGCTCCCCATGGCGACACACTGGGCCTTATCATTCCATTATCTAATAACTCTTGCAGTTGATAAGCTAGTTCCTTCATCTCAACTGGGGCTAGCCTATATGGGGCCTTGGATACTAGCGCCGTTCCTGGTGCTAACTCTATAGCGAACTCTATTTCTCGGTCAGGTGGTAATCCTGGTAAGTTTTCTGGGAATACATCCTCGAATTCGTTTACTACGGGTATGTCCTGTATATTAGGGACTTCCTTCTTGGTATCTATCGCATAAGCCAAATAGGCCTCGTTACCTTTCCTTAACAATCTTTTTTCCTGAAGCATGGTTAGAAATTTCTGGTTCTGTCATTGACCTTTGAACACTACTTCTTTTTCATTCTGCACTCTTATCTTTACTTTCTTCCGTTCACAATCTATTTGCGCTCTGTTACTGGATAACCAATCCATTCCTAAGATTACATCAAATTCTCCTAACGTGAACGGGATTAGGTCGACCTCAAAGATCTTCCCTTCTAATTTCAACTTGCATTTAGGGTGTACTTGATTTACAGGGATTATTTCTCTGCTGGCTATTTCCACTCGTAATATTTCACGTAAGGGTATGGCATTAAGTTTTAACTTTTTAGCAAAATCTTGAGATATAAATGACTTGGTTTCTACAGAATCAAATAGGAAATTTTCATGTTCAGAATTTAACAAAAGGGTACATGCTATCACGTCAGTGTTTCAGACAATATCCTGAACAGTTATGTTGAAGGTCCTAGCAGCTGGGGGTCGGTTGGATGCAGCTTTGCTCATCCCTGAGGCTGGGGGCTTCAATGTTTGGAAATCCTTCTTCATGTGTCCTACTTTTCCACATTGGAAACACGTTATATTGGGCCGGGTGCAGCTGTTCGCAAGGTGTCCGATTTGGTCACACCGGTAACATCTCAGGGGGGCTCTTGTCTGGCTACACACTCCAAGGTGTCTCTTCTTACAGGTTTGACACTCTGGTATTGGGGCACGTGGTTGGCTATGAAATGTTGCCCTAGATTGTCCGCCACCCTGGCCAATGCTCTCACTCGGGGCCTTTCTGAATCCGGGGCCTCGTACAGGTTGGGACATCGCTCCCCTGAAGAACCTGCTTGAAAGGCTCCTGTTCCCGGTTCTTATTCCTTGGCTTCCTATCTTCCTCTTCCTATTTTCCTTTTTCCTTCACAATCTGCTCACTGTTAGCTTCAACAATCGAGGCTTTCTATACTAAGGTGGCATAGTCTGTCAGCTCTAACACTGCCACTCGGTTCTGTATCCACTGTTTCAGACCAAGCTGAAACCTTCGCGCTTTCTTTTCTTCGGTATTCACAAACTCAGGAACAAATCTAGACAACTCAGTAAATTTGGCCTCATATTCTGCCACAATCATCTTATCCTGTTTCAACTCCAAAAACCTAAAATCCATCTGGGTTTCCATAAACCTAGGGAAGTACTTGTCTAAGAACAGTCGGGTAAATCTATCCCATGGAATCACAGCATCAGTTTCTAGGTTTCGTTTGGACTCCCACCAGTAGTTAGCTTCTCCTTTCAGCATGTAAAAAGCAAAAATGGTCTTATGTCGTTCCTCAACACCTAGTATCTCGAAATATTTTTCTATTTCTTTGAGCCAGGCCCGTGCTTCAACGGGGTTGGAAGATTATAGAAACTCTGGGGGTTTGAGAGATTTGAAGGCTCTAAAGGCAGTAGCTGCAGTCTGTTGGGCAGCATGTGGTTGTGGTGGAATAGGCTGTTGGTTCAGATTTGCTCTTAGCAGTTCCATAAATTCATTCATGAGGTTCCCTCCCTGATGGGTATCCTCAGCCTCTTCTTCTACATATTCTTCCTCATCATATTCATTATAGTCTAGGTCTTCTTCACTCTCCTCATTTACTACAGGATCACCTCATAATTGGTTAACAGATTCCGCGGGCTATGCCCTGGTTCCTCTTCTACGGGGTGGCATTGTTCTGATAATGAAAAATGGTCAACATAATTGTAATTATAACAGTTGGGTTATTTTATTCATATGTAAGTATGTCATTTATTACCTAACAGGTTTTATAAAGTGCAATAATACAGACATTATTTTTTAATAACTGCTTAGGTATATATTAATAAGATCTCCCATTTATATCTTGGGGATGAAACAACTAGCCGAGTTCATACATGCCTGATTACAATCTATCACTACTAGTTCTGAATACTGAAATGAAAATACATAAGCCGTGTACCCTGAAGAGCTAGGAACACTATCTACTACTAGCTATCCAATCAAAATTGGTGACAAGTCACCCAGCCTTCTTCAAGGTCTATATCTAGTCACTAGTCTCTCAGTCACTATCACTGCGAGTGAGGTTACGCACCCTCCTCATTGCTCCTGCAATCATCATCTCTGCATCAACTACCGGGATGTATCCTCCCACTGATGTCATCCTCATCTGAATGGTACGGAGCTCGATCCCATCGATCTCTCTGTGGGCTATTGCTGGGAAAGCAGCTCTGAAATCTCCTGGGTATCCTAGTCTGGTGGCTCTCTCAACTGTCAGTGCCTGGCGTAACTCCGCAATGCGAGTAGATGCCGCAGTGATCTCAGCGTTAAGCTGACCCACTATCCAGTCATGTACGACTACATGAATGGTCTCCGGTGGTGGTAGAGGTGAATCTGGGTCACTAGAGGATATGTCATGAACCTCATGGAACTGTGCACGTATCGCCTCCTCCTCATCATCATCGGTATAAGACATAGGGCTTTGGATCCCTGGGGGTGGTGTAGGAGAACGAATAGCCTGGTGAGGGTACATCTCTACATCTCTCCATACTACGCCATTAGCTACGGGGACAGGAAGCTCAATCTCCTCCTCTAGGACATCCTCAGTAGGGTCATCATCTGAATCATCAATGGGTGGGCTCTCTGGCTCGGGAATAGGGTCACGCTCAGGAATCATGATATCATCAATAGGATCAACCTCCCTCCCAGGCTCCACTGGTACCTGACATAATAGGCAAGGTGTTACTAACTTAGAGTTGGAATTCCCTTGAGGGTAAAACAGTCAAGACTACCCATGTAGCCCGACGACGAACTCGACTTGAGCTTTAATTGATTATTTTATTATTCTTATATCTACGTATTTTATATCATATCGTTTCCAAGATTTGATAACCTAAGGCTCTGATACCATTTTTGTGGTGCCCCAAAACCCGGGGTCAGGAGTCTCCGAAGCCACGCCATCTAAACTCACACAACTCACACTACAATATATAAATACTCACGCTTCACAACCCCACACTTATCACACACACACTTACAGGTTATTGTCTTGGAAATGAACCATCATAACTAGAGTAATTTTATTACAACCCAAATATCATTAGTCTTACCGGGGAGTGACCTTTAGGTAAGGTTAGTCCGCCGGTCAAATATACGTTTCTTGTTTCTTACCTTACATAAATCATACTTATAAATAAGCCGAACTATAAACAACTGAAAACTAATCCAGCTTATTATGACTACCTGTGGTACAACACCAAACAATCTACAGAACAGCTGGCCATTTTCTTCCCATTTTCTGGCTGTGGTTCTCATGGCAGGCATCTTGATTCACTGTTGTGTTGTGTCAATTTAAGAAAACAAGTGTGAGCTATAATGCTCAGCATAATAATGTACAGTATGGAAATGACTGTATGATAACATCATATATGATATTTATATTTTATTCGAAAATAGTTTTCCTTGGTGATACACACCTTTTTATGAAAACAATTCATTAAAGGGGTTTTAATAACCTGCGAATACCTTAATAGTAATCCCAACACCTAGGCCTGGGTCACGGTATTGCATCACAATTCCAATTGGAAGGGTTTGGATATTCACTGGAGTCACCGCATACGATGATCAGTCGTACTGCGATAAAGTAACCTTTTCTACTAGTAGAAGGACGAAACCGTCATCCCTCGGGTATTACCCTTGCCGCATTCGGGCTACGTGTCCCATTTTCGGGTATACACATACTTCACAAGTTCCTGAGTACACTGAGTACCTTCGCCTGCGGTACCATTAGTAGTCCATCTAGCACACATAGTACCAGAGTCTACCCCTCCCCTTTCCTATAAAAGAATCCTATCAATCTCGAGAACTCGAACCACATCGAAGTTCCCCAAGTGATTTGCTTGTTGATGGAATTAGCTTATTTCTCTAAGATTTAAGTGTATATATATGTATATACGTACTTCCGAGAATTTCGGAGGAAGTACTAAGGATGTGAGTTGACCGTTGTCAACAGATAATTAATAAGGGGGAAAAGTTTCTTCTCGAAACTATATTCAACATATTAAATATGTCGGGATAATATTCACCGACGATCTGAAATTATTCGAATGATATTCTGAAATCAGAAAGTATATTTTAAATCAGGATCTATGATTTTTAAATCAATAATAAACCCTTTTAAGAATAATAATTAATTAAATAATAATTGATAATAATCAAACCTCGAATGAGTTTACTCTCTAAAAGACTTATTTAAAATAATATTCCTCAACTAGTTGGTGTCTATATAATTAATAATCTATAATGATTAATTGGGTTTAAAATAAATAAACGTTGGAGTATACTACTCCCATAATAAAGAAATAAGTATATAATATTTTTTATTCGAGCAATAAAATATAGTTGAGGGAATATGATCGTTGGGAAATCGTTTTAATAAAAGTTCGAGGTGTTCTAATGTTTCGTAAGTGGACGATGAGTCCTTTTAAAATGTACTACTATGAACTTATAACCGTCCTATAATATCTCCAGAATGATTCCCGGGTTTTATCTTAAATCCCGACCGATTCTCGGTCTTATATAATATGTCACGCTTAAAGCGAAATAACATTTGACGATATATACTAATCGTACAACATCGCTACATTATGCGAAAATTTAACAACTATGTATCATGTAAAACATGGTATTTATGCGATGATAGTAAAACAATCCTTTCACAACACAACAGTAAAAATGGAGTTGGGTTTGTAAACTTGCCTGGGTATCTCGAGGTGGAGGATGCTCTAGGTTCCGCTCGGAAATCTATAACCATAAACACATTTCATTTCATTAGGTTCCGTTCTAATTTACGGCAACTCACACTCATACGCTACTTACTATGCACCCTATCAACTCATGCTACCCTTAACATTCCTTTAAGTCATATTCACATTATGGTCACTTCATTTTCCTAAGTATCTTGGGTTCAGTCTCATTATCGTCGTCGGCTCCGCTTAAGGATTCTTACGGTTTCTACTCGCGCGGTCTCGGCTCCGACATTTTTATAAAATTGAGAAATAATTATTTTCACTTGAAATTTTTATGACAGTTAGGAAACTCAATATATTACTATCTGTAAAAATTTCATGATTTATGAACACATTTAAGTCTATCCTTTATATTTTCAAAGTTCCTAATTCATAGCTGTTTTTGTCGCGTAAATCACTTTTACTAAAACGACCATAACTTTTGATCCGTAAATCGGAATCAAGCGATTCAAGCGCCTAAATGATCCTTATAACATTGTCTATCCTAAAAAAGGTTATTTTTCAATAATATAGAGTTTAAAACTTCGGGACTTTCTGCAGAAACTTAAAATTACGATTTGTTGGTTTTAATGAAGTTACGTTTACGATCGGGGTTTCGTTTACGCCCTAACTATCAACACAACCACCAAAAATCATCATATAATCATCATCAACACACAAACTCCTCTAAAGAACATCATATTCTTGAGGCAACAACAACCAACTTTAATCTACTTAACTTAAACACCAAGATTTCATCAATACTACTTAGTAAGCTAGGATTACTACCACATACTAAATGGATCTTAAAAATGAACCTTAAATAAATTTGGGCTAAACATTTTTACCTTTCTTGAAAGCTTGAGATGTGTTATTGAGGATGGTGGAGGCTTGGAAGTGCTTGGTATGATTTTTAGAACCTAAAACCACCATTGAAATCAAGAAACCAAAGAGAGGTTACTATTCACACTATTCACTAATGAGTTTCTTGAATTTATTCGACCCATCAAACCTTGATAAAAAGAGATGAAAGAATTTTCTTACCTTAGTTTAGTTGCTAGGAGGCTTGGGAATTAATTGGGTGATTTTAAAAGAGCTTGAACTTGGAGTTTTGAATTGCAATTCCTCCATTTTTCTTCAAATTGCCGAATGGAACAAATGGGGATGGGGAGTATTTATACTACTTTGGTTGCTTCTATTGGATGATTTGGATAGGTTGCTTCTTGGAAGGTGAGTTGATATCTTGAAACTTGATTTTATTCTTCTTAGTATAGCATTCTAGGTTTATTCTTTGTTGCCAAATCCATGGACATATCTTTGTAGCTTGCTAGCTTACAAGCTAACTACAAGGTTAGCTTCCTTAGCACACTATTTTGCTAGCTAGCTTGGTCATCCTATGGTTATCTCACTATTTGATGAATTAACCATGGTTACTTCCTTACCATGGTTTAGTTAGTGCGTTATGTTTATTTAATCGTTTATGCGTTCGCTCGGTTACTTAGACGTTCTCCGTAATACTTACTCGTAAATGGTTCGCGATGTAATTCCTTTCGTATTTATTCCTTATATTTTTATTTATCATACTTGAATATAAATCCGTAGGATTTTAATCTTGTAATTATATTGTGATTCCCGTAATCCTCGATAAGTCGTAAATACGGTCGTTTTTCAAAGTTCGATTTTTTCGAAAACTAATAGCGTTTTCATACACTCATTTGGTACGTATAGTCGTAATATCAATTCCGAAACTCATTTTCTCATGCACTACATAGTGTGGGCTCAAAAGTTTTTCCCGCCTGTCAGGGTTACTATTCATTAAACGTTTTACAAGGCCTCAAAAATTCAAGTTATTATATGGCTGGACACCCACTGTTTGTGGAAGCTAAGAAGGAAGAGAAAGAAAGAATCAGGCTAGAAAAGAAGCAAGCTGTCTTGGATGCTAAGAAGCACAGACAAAAGAAGGAGCAAGCTGCTATCTTGGCCAAACTTCAAGCTATAAAAACCACAATAGAAACTTCTGCACAACCATCTGAAATTGCTGAATCTCAAGATCTAAAGGTGCAAGCTGAACCTCAACATACAAAGAAACCAAGATACAAGCAAAGAATCAAGAGAAAATTGGACTTCAGTGATGAGGAAAAGGAAGACTCTATACCCAGGAAGCCTACAACTACAACTCAAACATCAAAACCCTCTGTGGTATTTGAAGAATTCAAAGTGGTGGATCCAACAAGGAATATTCATGGTGAGCCCATAATTCCTAAGGATGAACCAGTAGACTGGGATAGTTTTCCAATTCCTGAGCTGAACTTTCCTATCTTCAAGGCAAAGAAGAAAAAGTCAAGAGTAATCAAGAAAGTGAAACCAGTGTCTCTCAAATCCAAAATCTTAACCAAATCCCAACTCACAGTCAACAAGAGAGATCTCATGTACATTTGTGATATTGAAGAGTTTTCAGACTTAAATCTCTAGTTGGATGAACTGGAAGAAGTAAGAGGAATTGATACTTATAGACATCTTCCTGAAAGACTGGTATTTAAATATAAGGAAGGGAAAGAGATAACATGGCCTCTTCACAGGATTCTCCAAGAAAGATAATATGTTTTGATTAAAGTCTACTCATCCTTCAAAAAGAACTTTGGATACAATGTTACTGCAAGAAGAATAGTTCTGAAGAAGATTGAGGAGCTGAGGAGTGATAGAGCCAAAGATGCACATCCAAAAACTCTATCAATTCCTTACACAGGAAGTAGAGTGCATCTGAGGCCCTATTGGCTGATGAAATTCATGGATGATAAGGGAGTAAGGAGATTCTTCAGATTAGAGGACCAATTGAGCATCTCTAGCAATGAAACTCTTCTGGAAATGCAAGGAATGTTAGATCTCTCAGAATCTGATGAACTTGAATTCCACAGACAACTCCAAAATTAGATAGAAGAAAACAACAGGAAGCTGGGGAAGAAATCTAGACAATCAAGGAAATAGAATTACCTGCTCAGACTAGAGGAGCACCTTGAAAATGATTGTGAGCAAATCTTTGTACACATTACCTTGTTCAATTTCTAGTAAATATTGCAGCACTTATCAGTTTTATCTACTACTTTTTAATCTGTATTTTTAGGGTGTTTTGTTATCATCAAGTTTCTCTTAATTTATGGCTACAATTCTAGTAGACATAAATTGGGGGAGATTGTTGAAATATGTTGTGAACTTGATGATTATTTTAATAAAACACCTTAATAGATTTAACTTAGTGTATTTTGTAGCACTCGACGAATGATCAAATATAGTCCTGACGGATGATTCAATATAGTCCTAACGGATGATGATTTGACATCCATCGAGTAAGCAGCTTATGTAATAATAAGTAGTGTAGCACATTTCTGCAAACATCCTTGTATAGATTCTGTAGTAGCATATGAGTCATGTTGACTATTGTTAGATATGCAGAATAGGTTGATTAATTGTAAATATGAGATGTCTTGTAATTTTGCATAAGTAAAAAGAAGTCAAGTGTCAAATAGCTACCTGACGGATGATCAACAAAGTTACCCGACGGATGATCAACAAAGCTACCCGACGGATGACAAGCATGTACCCGACGGATGATCAATTCAAATATGTGTTGACAGTGACAATATAGTCACATACGTTGTGTGTTAGCCAAAAGGAATGTGGCAGCCTGTTTAACAGGAAATTGAGAACAAAGAAGCATTACCATTTCCATGCAAGTTATGAAGATTTTCAAAGATGCTGGAATACAATAGTGAAGCAGCATGGAGTTTGACTTGATAAGTTTTGTTTTATTATCCTGTCTTATTACCATGTACACTTGGTGATATATAAACCAAGTGTAGCTAGTGGAACAACTAACTAAGCAAACACTTTTAGAAGAGAAATAGAAAAAGCTCTAACTGTTAAGAATTTCGCTGTAGTTTGTTTGTTCACTTGTAAAGTAGCTGTGAGCCAATTTGAGCTTCACAGAGTTCTCAAATCAATATATATATATATATATCTGGTGGATACATTCAAATCTACCAGAAAGTTTTAAAGACCTGTGTTTTTATTACTTGTGTTTTGATATATGTAATTCTTTCATTCCGTACTTTGTAAACCAAAACTTATATATTATCGGGTTAGAACATTTTTTATTAATCTAAAAAAGAAGCCAGAATTACATTCAACCCCCCCTTCTGTAATTCTTGTTGTATTGTTAGGGAATAACAATAGCAATCATCCTTTTGTCCAGGGAATCCACCTTGGTAGCAAGATCAGAGTTCTTCATTAGCTGTCTTTTAATGTCTATCATTGTAGTTTCTGGAAGTCTAGCTTCCAATCTCTCAGAAATGTCCTTCTTGAGTTGACCAACCTCATCTTTGATGGAAGTGACATTTTGACTTTGTTGATAGCCTTGAATTTGCTGTAGTTGGAGAGAAGCAAGATATGCTTGCAGAAGCTTCTTGGTACTAGCATTTTTGGATGATTGAAGAGCAGACTGTGTTTGACTGATAAGTTGGATGGGTGTGGTCTTGAAATGATGTTCATCACATTTCTTGGAGAAGGCCCATGATGGCATACCTGATCTGGAACTAGGGCCTACTTCTCCCCTATATCCAGTGGCTCTTCTTCAATTTCTTCATCCTCACCACCAAAGAAATCCTCTAAACCACCAGTCTCATAGTCAATATCACCAGCTGTAGAGGGCAAAGCTGTGATTGCATCCTTTTCTATTTGCATTCACTGTATGGTGTGCACCAAATTTAGCATTCTTTCTGCATTATCATTGCCCTGTCCAGCTAGAAGTTGATATGTTGGAACAGGGTGAGTAAATGTCTCAGCATCCAAGGAGGTAGAATCTATAACAGCTTGACTTTGCTGAGATAGTCCCTCCCTGTCTGCATCCTGGACATTCATGAACTCACTTGTAATGACATCCACCCTTATTTCTCTTGTACCTGCATTTCTCTCATTATCTCTCTTTTCTTGCATTAAGGTTTCACCTTGGCTTCCCACCCTCACACCCTCACCTTCACCATCTAAGGTGGGACTCCTCTCACTCACTTTTGCCAGTCTTGAAGAAATGGACTGCATTAGATCACTATTTTCCTCTCCTTTTTCCTGGGAGCAACCCAGACTTTCACTCAAATCACTACCTTCCCTCAATCCTAAATGTGATTGTACAATTACTAAGTCATCTACACTTGTAACTATAGTTGAACTTTAAAGTTGTGCAGAGACTCCCGACGGATGAGAAATATCCATCGGGGTAGTAATTTGACTATCCGACGGATGACTGTTGTTAGGCACATCTGTCAGGATACAATCACTACTCAACGGATGAACAATATCCATCGAGTGAGTAGAAATGAATGAGTGTGGAGTGGAGACTATTGTAGACTCTGTGCAGATTGATGGAAATTTTGGCACAGATGTCTCAACAGTCTCAGAAATAAATAGCAAGTGAGCCAACAAATTATCTAGAAGATGATGCTCACTTGCATGGCTTTTGGGCTTCTCCAACAGAGTTAAAGATGGAGAATTTGGTTGAGATGTATGAATCATATCAACATCCAATGAGTGTGTGGGAGAATTTGGTGTTTTAGGTACTTCAATTATGAGAGATTTTGGCTGTGACTCCATATTTATTGGAGCCACATCAACCTGACTTTGAGAAGGTGCAGTGACTGTGTCTTTAACACCAGTTTGCACAGTGTGTGAGCCCTGTGCATCCTCAAGGGTTTTTTTATCTTTTCTTTCTAGCATAAGTTTGTGGTGAGCTAGTGTCCCTACCCCTCTTGGCCTGTGCTCCTGGTTGGGAGCTTGTTTCAATGGTAACATCCTTTTGAGAGGATGAAACCAGTGATGAGCTAATTTCCTTATTAACAACCACAATTTGTTGGGAAACTGTGGTGTGGCTAGGTTTGGGTACACTCTTCTCACCAGCCTTATCCTTAGGGCTTCTTTGATTTTCATCATGTCCCTCACCTTTCTTACCCTCCTTCACACTCCCCTCTTTAGGTTTAGTAGATTTTATAACTGATTTCTTTTGAAAGAAATCAGAGGGGGCTTTCTTAGCTTTGGATTTAGAAACTTTTGGTTGTTTGTGTGAGGTTGGAAGAGTAGAGACAGTAGAATTTACCTGACTTACCTGAGGTCCCTCCGTTACTGGAAAATAGTACAGGGGCACCTCCTTGTGATGATGTGCTCTATTTAAATCTGCAATAATCCTTCTTTCTTAAACCGAACAATTCAGCTTGTTGGTTGGGTTCTCAATCTCAATATTCTCAATAAGATGGTTAGCAAGCATCATAAAAAATCTAGCAAAATAGACACTTTTACCTCTCTTATTGAGTTCTCCTAATTTAAAGCCTAACTCAAACAAAACCAAGTCACTGAAATTGAAATACTTATCAGTAACAAGCATATAAAGCATGTTGAGCATGGATATACTGATAGAATCAAAGTTGCTAATCTTACCAGAAAACACTTTAGTTATCACATCACACAGATAACTCCATTCTTTCCTAAGACCCAACCTTCTAATTTCACTTAACTTAGAGTTAGTAAGTTTTGACTTAGCCAAAATTTCATCCAAAACAGAAAAATTAATTAAATTTCTGGCTGCATAACAACTTGCAAAATATCTGAAATGATTCAAGAAAAATTGAGCATACCTAATTCACTTACTAATCTTGAAAAGGTGGATTCACCCAGTGGCTTGGTAAATATATCTGCAAGCTGTTTTTCACTTGGAACAAAATGTAGTTCCACAGTACCATTCATCACATGTTCCCTTATGAAGTGGTACTTGATGTCTATGTGCTTTGTTCTTGAATGCTGTACTGGATTTTCAGTGATGGCCATTGCACTTGTGTTATCACAGTAAATATGAATCCTATCCACTTGTAGACCATAGTCCAACAATTTCATCCACAAAATATGTGCACAGCAACTACCAGCAGCAATATATTTAGCTTCAGCTGTAGAAGTAGAAACTGAGTTTTACTTTTTACTGAACCAGGACACAAGCTTGTTTCCTAGAAATTGACAGGTTCCTGTTGTATTTTTCTGTCTATTTTACAACCTGCATAATCTGCATCTGAATAACCAGTTAGATCAAAACCAAAATCTCTAGGGTACCAAATGCCAAGTTTTGGTGTTCCCTTGAGATATCTGAAAATTCTCTTAATAGCTACTAAATGAGATTCTCTAGGATCAGCCTGAAATCTAGCACAAAGACAAGTAGCAAACATTATATCCGACCTACTAGCTGTTAAGAACAGAAGTGAATCAACCATGCCCCTATAATTTAAAATATCCACAGACTTTTCAGTAGTGTTTAATTCAAGCTTAGTTGCAGTGGCCATGAGAGTTTTTGCAGATGTGCAATCCATTAGTTCAAACTTCTTTAAAAGATAATGAATGTATTTAGTTAGACTAATGAATATTCCATCACTAACTTTCTTAACTTGCAAACCAAGAAAGTAAGTTAGTTCTCCCATCATGCTCATTTCATACTTACTTTGCATCAACTTGGCAAACTTTTTGCAAAGTTTTTCATCTGTAGAGCCAAATATAATATCATCTACATAAATTTGAACAAGTATACTAGAGCCATTAACATTTCTAAAGAATAAATTTTTATCAACAGTACCTCTTGTGAAGTGATTTTTCAAAAGAAACTTTGTTTAAGTGTCATACCAGGCTCTAGGTGCTTGCTTCAGGCCATAAAGTGCTTTCAAAAGATAGTAGACATGATTTGGGAAATTTGGATCTTCAAAACCAGGAGGCTGACAAACATAGAATTCCTCCTCCAAATCTTCATTCAGAAATGCACTTTTGACATCCATTTGATAGACCTTGAAATTGGCTTGAACTGCATAGGCTAAGAAAATTCTGATGGCTTCAAGTCTTGCAACAGGAGCAAAAGTTTCATCAAAATTTATTCCTTATTGTTGACAATAGCCCTTAGCAACCAATCTAGCTTTGTTCCTGATCACTATGCCATTTTTATCCATCTTGTTCCTGAATAGCCATTTGGTGTCAATTGGATTCTTTCCTTTAGGCTTGGGTACCAGCTTCCATACTTTATTCCTTTCAAATTGGTTTAGCTCCTCCCGCATAGCTAAAATCCAATCAGGATCCAACAAATCTTCTTCTACCTTCTTTGGTTCTTCTTTAGATAGGAAGCTGCTATATAGACATTCTTCTTGAGTTGCTCTCCTTGTTTGAACTCTAGAAGACACATCACCAATGATGAGCTCAAAGGGGTGATCTTTTATCCATTTCCTTTGTTGAGGTAAATGAGCTCTAGATGAAGTGGCCTCATTGTTGTCTTGATGTGTGACTGAGTTTTGATTATTAGAAACTCCGCCACAGTTTGTGAATCTTTGATTTGAGAAAGGAGAATTTTCTATAAGTGATCTATTCTGACTTTCAGCTTCTTTTGAAGATCCGACAGATGGTGCACTTTGTGTTCCGACAGATGAAGCTGGTTGTCTCCTGACGGATGTTGAATTTCTTGCTTCATTAGCAGTAGATTTTTTTGCATTATCCTTTTCCATTGTTTGATCACTTTCATCAACACTAATTATCTCCACATTATCAAATTTGAGACTCTCATGAGAATCTTCATGTTGCAGTCCTTCAATATTTTTATCATCAAACACAACATGTATTGATTCCATAATAATGTTGGTTCTTAGATTGTAGACTCTATATGCTTTTCCCACAACATATCCAACAAAAATTCCTTCATCTGCTTTAGCATCAAACTTCCCATGTTTATCAGTCTGATTTCTCAATGTATAACATTTGCAGCCAAAGACATGAAGAAAATTTAGAGTTGGTTTCTTGTTCTTGAACAATTGATATGGTATCATGCACTTTTCTTGATTAACCAAAGAAATATTCTGAGTGTAGCAGGCAGTATTCACAGCTTCAGCCCAGAAATATGTTGGTAACTTTGATTCTTCAAGCATTGTACTTGCAGCTTCAATTAGAGATCTGTTATTTCTTTCCACTACCCCACTTTGTTGTGGAGTTCTTCTCATGCATAATCCCAATTTCTTCACAAAAAGATCTCATCACAGAATTCTTGAACTCAGTTCCATTGTCACTCCTGATTCTTCTTACCTTAAAATCAGGATGATTGTTGACTTGCCTTATGTGATTGATGATGATTTCACTAGCTTCATCTTTAGACTTTAGGAAATAAGTCCAAGAGAACTTTGAAAAATCATCCACAATTACTAGGCAAAATCTTTTCCTTGATATGGACAACACATTGACTGGTCCAAACAAATCCATGTGTAGCAAATGCAAAGGTTCTTCAATTGTTGAATCAAGCTTCTTTCTGAATGATGCTTTAATTTGCTTTCCCTTTTGGCAAGCATCACACAGTCCATCTTTTATAAACTCCACTTGAGGAATACCTCTAACCAGTTCTTTCTTGACAAACTCATTCATGGTCTTGAAGTTTAGATGAGACGGCTTCTTGTGCCATAACCAACTTTCATCTTGACTTGCTTTACTGAGAAGACAAGTGACAGATTCTCCATTTGATGAATTGAAGTCAGCTAGATACATATTTCCTTTTCTCACTCCAGTGAGAACCACTTTGTTGCTTCTTTTGTTTGTCACAACACAGGTTACTGAATTGAATGTTACCGTGTTACCCTTATCACAAAGCTGACTGATACTCAACATATTATGCTTGAGACCATCCACTAGGGAAACCTCTTCAATGATGACATTGTTTGTAGAAATCAAGCCATATCCCATATTAAAACCCTTGTTGTCATCTCCAAAAGTAATACTTGGGCCAGCTCTTTCCTTGAATCAAGTGAGCAGGGTAGAATCTCCAGTCATGTGCCTTGAGCACCCACTATCCAGATACCACAGATTCTTTCTGTTTCCCTGCACACATAAAAATCAAATCAAGTTGATTTTGGTACCCAAGTTTCTTTGGGTCCTGCCTTGTTAGCTTTCTTCTTTGGTTTCTCAGGTTTAATCTCATTAGACTCGAGAATTTATGATTCATCCTTAGTCATATGAGTTGGACCTTTGAAACCAGTCATTTAAACAGAATTATCATGCATATTTTGATTAACAAGAAAAGGTATGCTATTTGCAAACATGTTATTTTAGTAAGGCATGCTAAATGGCATTTGAGGCATACTAAATGTAGCATAATAAGGATTAAGTGCAAATGGAATATTAGCAAATTGTGCATTCATATTCTGAGCAGTCATTGCATTCAAAGGCATAGAAGGCATTGCATTCATGTTGGGAAAAGAAGATGGTACATATATAGGAGTAGGCATGGCAAGTTTGTAATTAACAGACAAATGATTAATACTACCACACTTAAGACATATTTTTCTTGGAGCATACTTATCAGGTGTGTAGTTGTTATGTTTGTTAATCCCTACTTTCCCATTTCTATTGTTTTTTCTTTTAGTTTTTGTTTTAACCTCAATCTTTTCTAATCTGTCATTCAGTTGCTTGATGGACGGATGACCAACATTCACTTTCTTCTCCTTCTTCACTTGACTTGATTCTCCTGGAACAAAGTTTTTGGAAACTGATCCATATTTTTCATTTAACTTAGCAAGTTTGGCTTTGCTCACAGGTTTACTCACAGCCGACGGATGAGGATTTATGTCACTTGACGGATAATCCTTTTGATTATCCGACGAATGACTTTCATCATCCGTCGAGTCTACATCTGTTAGAAATCCTTCAACTAAATTGAATTCAAGCTTTTTCTTACTCCTTTTCCAGGCTGCATCACAAAAGGACTTAATACCTTGAACTTTAGTGATTTGAGCATGAACATCTCTAGATGATTTCCATGCCTTAATCACCTATTGTTCTCGTTCAAGTTGCTTCTTCAAAATCTCTTCTTTCTTCAAGGACTCAGTTAATTCATCCTTAGGAATCTTACACTCAATTCTCAATTTCTCAAATTCAATAAACTGAAATTTTAGCACATTGTTCCTCTCACTTAAAAATAGATTATTTTCTTTGATTTTAGCATTTTCCTTAGTGAGGGACTTAAGTGTAACACATAAATAATATAATTCTGTAGACATGTCATTAATTGCATCATTACACTCAGCTTTAGATAAATGTTCTAGGTTAGTGGTGATTACCTGATTACTTGAAGAGCTTGTTTCTGTTTCATCAGACTTGGCCATTAGGGCTAGATTGACATAGCTGACATCTTCATCCTCATCCAGTCCATCTGCTGCCCAGTCATTTTCTTGTGTAATGAATATAATAACCCCAAAAATTTTGGACTTTTTGTAACCCTTATGAATAGTGATTTTGCTGATTATGCTGAATAAGAAAACTTTTCATGCCACACTATGTAGCAGTTCTTTTATTGATATTTTGAGATCTTATTAGTACTCTATATGGTATATAAGTGTATGTAAAGATCGTCAGAATCCAAATTCGAACACTTTGATTTTTCCCGAAAATCCACCAGATACCGAAAGAATTGAGTATAAGGCATCGTGATTAAAAAGGATTTAAATTCAAGGATTATAAGAGAGGATCATAAAAGGAATATAAAATATTGAGAAAGGTTAAGGGAACCCAAATAATATGATCCCAGGTATGATCCCTCAAAAGATAAACGAGAACGAAAGTTAAGCGAACCGTATAACAGATAAGCGGTCATTAGCAAAGTAATTAAAGGTTAATCAAAGAGGTTAGTGGATGATGATGTCATCACACCAACAAGGAGATGACATGTGTTAACAAGATGACTTTAGCATGGTGACATAAGCATGACAAGTGGAAGGAATGGTTGGTTGATTGTGAGCCATGCATTTTTCACCATGGTAAAAATTAATTAACAAACAAAAAGGTAGCAACCAAGCCAAGGAAAATCATAACACAAATTGGAAGTTGACTTTTCATTTCAAGAAGAAAAGCTCTCGGCTTCTTCATCATTTCAAGAAGAAAAAAAATCAAAAACCAAGATCCAAGCTTTGTTAATTTGTAAGGTAATTATCCAAGGTCCCTTATACTTAGATATGGCTATCCTAGGAATCTAAGACACAAATTCCTTCACAATCTTTTTCAATAAATCATTGAAGAAGAGAGTGAATAGTGTTTTCAAGAATTTTAAATTTTTGATCTTGTGTTTTTGTTTGGATATAGCTTTTGTAAGGATTTTCAAGGGTTGTTTCAAGCTCCTTAGTTACTTCTACTCACCAAGGAAGGTATAATCTCATACCCTAGCCTTACTTTTGAATATTTAGAGCTTTTTATGATTGGTATAGTTCATGGGAAGCATGATTCATGTATATTTAGAGTTTGGTTTGATTTGTAATGAGTTTGAGTTGTAAATCTTGGTTATTGGATTAATGAACCTTAAGTATAGTAGTAGCTTTTGTTGTGATTGAATGATTTGGAAAAATCATGAAGTTATGGACTGATGTAGTGAGGTTTGGATGGAGTTTGGTTGTAATGTTGGTTGTGAGTTGGTTTGTGATTGATTTGAAGTGTTTAAAACTTGGTAATCGCGTAAAAATAGCCGTCAAAATGCCCGTTTTTATACAACTGCTTGTTCTTAATATTCGGGATAGAGAGCTAAATGTTAAATCTGTAACTTTGCCATGCTTAGCTAGATTGTGTCATAAGCTTCGTTTTGATATGTGGTCGCTTGAATCCGATGTACGGTTTAGGAGAAACGACCGTTTTAAATAACGGCGTTTCGCGAACGAACCATTTCCCCTCGCCTTACTTTGAAACCTTGGTTAAGGTCCTTACTATTTAGAGTATGAAATAATTAAGTAAGGTTAAAGGGTCAGTTGGTAGGGTATTCGCGAAAGCGTTGCCTTAAACTTCGTAACGGTTAATTTATTAAAAATGGTGGAGCCGAGGGTACTCGAGCGACTTATGTGAATCGTTAAGCGCAAAAGCGAACGTTGGGGTCTAATTGGTTAAAGACTAGTTTCTTAAGCGACCGTGGTTTAATTTCAACTTATATGTTGTTTATAGATTACCAGACTTGCCCCAGGCCTTTTACCACCCCAGTCGCTCATGCAAGTTTTCTACCCGTTATACTGTTGTTGTGATGTAATTTATTGATGCATTATCTTGAGATAAGTGCATGGTTATTATTAGCAAAGTCTTGCGATATATTGGAGTATGCGATATGATATTTATATGCATGCCTGTTTCGTAATCTTGATATTCTATTGTCAATTTAACTGCTTATAAGTTGCATAATACCTATGTTAGAGATAAGTAGTAGTTTCGTATACCCTTAGTATATGGGACCCAAAGGTGAACATTTTTCTAAACTGGGAGTCGATGTTCCCGAGTATAATATATATATATAAATATTTATATATATATATAGTTTTCTATAACTATTAATCGGATAGGGTATATTCGATAGTTTTGAATAATAATCAAACTATTTTCAATTATTCAAATAAAGATCGTACTTTCATATAAGTATATCTTTTGTTATTTATTACTCATTTCAAGTATGACTTTTAAAACTTCTACTTCAAATATTTTTATAAAGATTATCCTTATAGGAATATTATTTAAATAATAATATTCAGATATTCTCTAACATATTGGGACTGATTTATTTTATTAAATCATCATTACTCTAAATATTCTTTAAAATGTTTTCGAGTCTTCAAAATGATTTTTAAAAGTTAGAGCGGATCCCAAAACTCGTTTTCAAATTTAAGATCTTCCTTTCGAAGGGGACTTGAGTACTCGCTCAAAAATCTGAGGGATCCGGCTCTGTGGTGTATTTTATATTCGCAAGAAGGTTGTTGTTTTGAGAAAACAATTTGATTACTTGCCCAACGTTCAGGAAGTAAGTCCATCTAATTGAGTCGGCATAAGCGACAGGCCGGGGTACGGTCTATGAAGGTGTAAGAGGCTGGGTGACAGTCCATCCATGCATGAGTGGCCGGGTAACGGTCTAGCGCGAGGTCCGGCCAGGGTTATGAGCGGTGAGGAATTCATCCATCTACAGTAGAAAAGGTTACTTATTGGTATCTTTTCCTGATCAGCAAGATATCAGGTTTATGCCAAAATTCTCTTCTTTCCAAATTCATTGGATATGACAACTCTGTTTATACTTGTCATGACAGAGGTTTTTAGGGAATGTATTGAGATATATATATAGGTGTATATATATATATCGGGACTTAATGAAGTATCTCGTAACTTCATCTCTTTTGAATGATATTTCAAAGATTGAATTTATTCAAGTCTTATCTTATAGTCTCATTTAGGTGATGAACTTTTGAAACTAATTATAACTTGAACGGTGGTAGTTCAAGTAGTATTCGGAAAAGATATAAGTATATTAGAGTATCTTGTAACTTCATATTTTAAACTTATATCTAGTAAATGATTATCTTATGCATGTCAAAGATTTTCAGAAAAATGTTGAGACAAGGTTAGATATATGAGATCACCTTGCAACAATATTTTTATACAGTTATAAACTAGAACTCTTTGTATATTATGCATGGAAGAGGATTTCCAAGATTTTGAAAAGTATATACATATATACTGAATATTTTGCGACTTGGTCACGTTAAGATATCAACTTGGTTCATTTCTTCTAGACCAAGACTTTCATGAGTATTATGATGAGAATGCTCATATATTGTTAATCATGATACATATTATTTTGGTGGGCTTGTTGCTCACCCTTGCTTTCTTCTTTCATTACACAACAACCGATTGACAAAATGACCAGGACTAAGCTCCCAATTCGCAAGCGGATAGGAAACGTTCCGCAGTTTCCTGTAGGCGTGGATGACGCTATAGCTGAGGTAGGAACTACCAGTAGGCTAGGTTTTCAACTGTTGATGTATATTTACGAACTCTAATAATGGCAAGGAAAATGTAAATTTATTCAGAAACCCTTTTTAGGGTGTAATGGTTTATAATTGTGGAATAAAATGACTTGTCTTATTTTTGGTACTCATCTCTGAGACTATAACTTGTGGTGTGTGTGTATATTGTGGGGTCATAATATACAGTAATTGGTTGTTTATTTAGATTAACTGTTTTTAAGGTAAATGGAACTCGTAATAACTCAGATCCTCGACCCCGGATTTGGGGGTGTTACAGAAATGGTATCAAAGCCAAGTGTTATAAACCTCAGAGATGATGTGACGTTAAAATAATAAGTTCACTAAGATAATAAGAACTCTTACCAAGTTCATAGTCGGACTACCTAACGTAGTACTGACAGTTAAAACCCTTATGGGAATCCTTATAAATATCATGATAGTAACATAGTTCGTTATCGTATAGGGCAGCGGGGCACCGAACCCTGAGGTTCAGGAGCATCAGCATGAGGATGTTTATTACATGTTGGATATCAGATTATGACTCTGATAGAGTACCCTAACGAGGGACTGGATGAGATTCATACTGAGAATGTTGTGGTCGAGGATGTTATCCCAGAAGGGATTGCTGATGAGGAGGATCCTGATGAGAATAAGGAGAGGACCGCTGAGGAATTGATGACCGTAGTCAGGGCGACTACCGGAGCTAGGATGGCCGCGAGGGTGGCACTAGAGGATGAAGAGTTACCAAGGGCACAGAGGATAGTGAGGGCAGAAGGAGTGGGACCTTCCACAACACCAATTATACCGTAACAGTCCCTCTCCCAGAGGTTCTTGTAGACATTCATGAGGTTCCACCAATTCCTGTTCCCTCCCCTGTACATAGCCCAACACCTACTGAGGAAATGCCATATTTATCTCCTGTACCATTGTCACCTGATACCGTCCTTGGTTATCCATTGGATCTCCTGGGTATGCACCTCCTACACCCCATGGGATGCTAGATGCTACCGTTCAGGCTTCTCTCATCGCTGATTATCATATGACTTTGGGTGGCCTGTCTGAGGCCCGTAATGTTAGGAATGATCTGTTGGATCGACTTACTGCACCAAGAATTGAAGGCGGGGTACTTCCGGCAGGATTAGCTTATAGCATGGACAGGATTGAGGCTACCACCCGAATTACAGCTAGAGGCCATCTTGAGGGCCAGATTGATCCAGCTCTACTTGCGACTATCTTAGGCCTCATCACCGCCTTAATGGAGCAGGTTAGGGATGTTGTGCGTGCCCGCATTCCTTGATCCATAATAGTGTGCAGAGTCAGAGCGATCAGACAAGGATTTCATGTAGCACCGCTTTTGGAGGATTAGCCTAAGTTATGAATGATTAGTTTTAATGACTAGATGATTATCTATGGTAGTACTTTTGGGATAGAAGCGATCAGATCAAATGATGTAATTCTCTTTCATGTGTTCAGTTGTTGTAACCTCGAACAAATGGTTATGTATATATTCGTTCCTTTCAGTTCATATCAGTTTGTTTGTGATAAGTTCATATTATTAATTGCACTATTAACACTTAAGAGTGTCATGAAGTTTATAGAACTTGAGAATTCATAATTTACGATCATGTAAGGACTGAATGAGGGAAAGACTTAAGCAAAGTAAGTAAGACAAATATCAAGAGATTCTCAAATTTTTTTTTCAAGCATTATGCCCCCACGAGGAATAAGATTAGGGGAAAACCCTGAATATGATAATCAGGGAGGTTGTAATCAAGATACAAGGAACCCAAAACGTAATGAAGTGGAAAATAATATAAAGGCAATAGAGTTTGAGGAATGATAAGGGAGTTGGGAATGAGGAAACCCTAAAGACTCGTAGCAATAAAAATAGAAAAGTATGTAATCGTCAGGATGAGGGTGATTCACCATGAGTTAAAATTGATGGTTGAAGGCATACGAGATACATATATTTTATCCCCTTTAAGTTGGGAGGATTCGAGGAAACCTTGAGATAGTTCGAAGGATAAATAATGAGACGCGGATAGACTGAGGAGACAAGAAATTAAGAAATTAGGAAATTGGATGAATGAAGTGACCTTCAAGAATGTGAAGTATGAGTAACGCATGTAAATTGATACCCAAAAAGGGGGACGCCAGGCATAAAAGATATCCCAGCATTGAGATGACTGTTGAGATAAATAAAAGAGGTAAATGAGTAGTTAGAACTAAAAGGTTCACGTTGAACACGACCAATATCTTCTAGAACATCCCTGTTATCATTACTAAATCAGGCAAGAAAAGCGGATAACCGTGGTTATCTTTTGGAGGCCATATTGATTGACCTCATTTTGAATAAGGATGCTATATATTGTGAAATTTGGTATAGACTATCGAGATGGGAATGATTAAATAAGATAATCTATCAAGGATATATGACTTGATTTATCCATGGAAGGATGCATGTACCTTTTTAAAGGTGGAATTAGGGATAGAACCTCGGTAACTTAAGATGAATCCTAGGGGAATGCATAAAGGTTGGCATTTCACCCTTAATAGGGACATTATGAGTTTTGACAGTATGAATTGGAAATGATTAAGGTAACAACAACCTTTAAGGATCAGTGGAGAAATTTTTCAGAAGTATATAGACAATGATTCTGGTAGTAGTAAATGGTATCTTGATATGCCCTATGCCTAGGGTGTACCTGATGAAGGATTTAAGGATAACCTTAGAGGTTTTACAAGGAGAAAGGTAGTATTCAAAGTTCTCAAGAATAGAAATTTTGATAAAGGAAATATGACGTAATTATAATAATGCCAGGTGGGGGCACGTGTTGAACCATAAGAAATTATAGATTGACCCAATGAGGGTCGAGATTGGTGAAAACAAGAAGGACCCAAGATAAGAGGCGTCCTAAGTATGATCGAGAGTCAGTCGTGACAATGATCACCTCTAAAGACCGAGACAATAACTTATGCAAAAATGGTGATATTTTATTTTCTCACCAAAGCTTAAGGAAGAGAATCTTCACACAAGCAGTGATTGGAAATGAGGTAGAAAATTTAGTTGGAGATCATTCAAAGGACATTGATTAGAAGGAACTATTACTATCAGGAAAGGCCAATGAGGTGGTCGACACTCTAACTGTAAGAGAGTTAGGCCCTCATGCCAGAGGAATACAATGATGATGGTTAAAGTCATGAAGGTTATATTGTAGTATGGAAGATTGACATTCCTTCTGATGACTGTGCAATACCCAACCGTAATAGTAGTTTGGTAAAGATTTAGTTCATAAAATCGCCATGAGCGGGCTATCTATCTTAGAAGGTCCTATCTTGAGATAAGCCAGGACCATGTTACGAAAGGACTAAATGAACCTTTGAGCTTCATGTCTTCTAATAAAGACATATAATTAAGAATGGTATTAACTTGCTATCATTGCTTTTATTGAAACTCTTTTGCAATTTTATCTGCTTCATGTCATATGTATGTCAAGTTCAGGAGTATTCTTTATGAATCATGAATGATGATTATGTTACCTTCTTGGAAGAATTCGATAAGGTAGGTATGGACTGTATGGTTAGATATTAAGACTTCATGGAAAACGAATGATGACAGTAGGTCAGCGATGGACCATAGTAATGTAATAATGATTCTACGGGTAATGAGCCGATTACAACCGTAAGAGTTGTATTAGAATGTATGTTGAGATTGAGTACCACTAATCGGGTCGTGGTGATGTATAAGTTATCATTGATAGACTAATTAAGACGATGATCTATCTATTGAATATTTATTCCTTCTTAGTAATAAAGAGTAGTATTACCATACGAGGAAGGTTGCAGTGCAAGCATATAATTCTAGTAACGATGATGTCTAGAATGAAATCCCAGATTCGATTTTCGCTGTCGAGGGAGTTTCAACGGTGATTGTTTATAAGCTCGTGCAAGAGCATGGGTTCATAGAATGATGGACGGAATAGAAAAAAAATATATTCAGGCACGTGAATTGCGATGGATAATACTGGATATTGATATAGATACTTATGTTTCATTCTCCTTTGATAAACCTCTATAGTTCAGAGGTAGATTCCAAGCCAGATATTTTGTGGCAGTATATTTTTTATATAATGCTCTTAAATTCATTCTTTTCTCTCCTTTTCATTTTGTATAAGTTGAGAAGAACAACCATTCAAGAAGGGGAGGTATTGCCGAATGACTATCTATCTGTGTGATAGAAGCCTAGTAGGATACCATCTATTGTTTAATTTCTTGTCAAGTACTAAAGGATGGCCACCTTCAGTACTAACTATGCGATGTAACAAGTGTTTATGATCATAGTGATCTCTCAATAAAATCTTGTACTTCTATACGATGGATCAAGCTTTTGAAGATGGAAGCAGCTAGAAAGGAAGTAGTATCAGTGCGGTGGTATTCCGAATCTAACGCGTTCGTGATACTAAGGTTGACGCAATTATTAAAAGGTTATAGAATGCTAACGAGCAAAAGTGTAACAATATAGTATTATGTACGGAAGATAGTAATGACTACGAACTGGAAAAGAATGGGTATTGAGAAGCAAAACCTATAATGCTAGAAGCTATGATGAGAGTCTGTGCAATAGACTTGAAAGAATTTGGAATGGTCACTTAAACGCGGATTGAGTTTTCTTACGACAATAGATCGTGTGTCAGTATCGAGATGTCGCCTTATGAGATCCTTGAGGGAACACAATGTCGATCTCCCTTATGTTAGGATGAAGTTGCAGAGCACAAGATGCTCGGACCAGCAGTGGTCCAAAGGACCAAGGATATAATAGATCTAATCAGAGGACGGCTGGTAGTAGCCCAAGATGGACATAAGAAGTATATTAATTAGACACGAAAGGAAAAAGAGTAGGAAGTAGGGGACCTAGTCCTGTTATAGGTATTCCCTTGGAAAAGATGGATGTGGTTCGGAAAGAAAGGAAAGCTAAGCCCACGAAGTGTTGGACCCTTGGAGATATTAAGACGTATTGGGAAGTTAGCATATGAGCTAGCCCTACCCCGAACCTGTAGTAAGTTCATAACGTGTTCCACGTATTAATGTTAAGAAAGTGTAATCCGGATGCCAGACAATAGGGGCATATGAGCGCATAGACATGCAACCAGATGTAACCTATATGGAGCAACCAGGAAGGGTTATAGATCGAAAAAGGAACAAATGCTTAGGAGAAGGGTTATCAAGCTAGTCAGAGTTTGGTGGTAGAACCACAATGTGGAGAATTGACTTGAGAGTTACAAAGTGCAATACTAAGAAAGTAACCCTATTCATTTTCTATATGATTGCGGGACGGAATCCTTTTAAGGAGGGGAGACTGTAATAACCCCAAAATTTTGGACTTTTTGTAACCCTTATGAATAGTGATTTTGCTGATTATGCTGAATAAGAAAACTTTTCATGTCACGCTATGTAGCAGTTCTTTTATTGATATTCTGAAATCTTATTAGTACTCTATATGGTATATAAGTGTATGTAAAGATCGTCGGAATCCAAATTCGAACACTTTGATTTTTCCCGAAAATCCACCAGATACCGAAAGAATTGAGTATAAGGTAACGTGATTAAAAAGGATTTAAATTCAAGGATTATAAGAGAGGATCATAAAAGGAATATAAAATATTGAGAAAGGTTAAGGGAACCCAAATAATAAGATCCCGGGTATGATCCCTCAAACGATAAACGAGAACGAAAGTTAAGCGAACCGTATAACAGATAAGCGGTCATTAGCAAAGTAATTAAAGGTTAATCAAAGAGGTAATTATCCAAGGTCCCTTATACTTAGATATGGCTATCCTAGGAATCTAAGACACGAATTCCTTCACAATCTTTTTCAATAAATCATTGAAGAAGAGAGTGAATAGTGTTTTCAAGAATTTTAAATTTTTGATCTTGTGTTTTTGTTTGGATATAGCTTTTGTAAGGATTTTCAAGGGTTGTTGCAAGCTCCTTAGTTACTTCTACTCACCAAGGAAGGTATAATCTCATACCCTAGCCTTATTTTTGAATATTTAGAGCTTGTTATGATTGGTATAGTTCATGGGAAGCATGATTCATGTATATTTAGAGTTTGGTTGGATTTGTAATGAGATTGAGTTGTAAATCTTGGTTATTGGATTAATGAACCTTAAGTATAGTAGTAGCTTTTGTTGTGATTGAATGAGTTGGAAACATCATGAAGTTATGGACTGATGTAGTGAGGTTTGGATGGAGTTTGGTTATAATGTTGGTTGTGAGTTGGTTTGTGATTGATTTGAAGTGGTTAAAACTTGGTAATCGCGTAAATATAGCTGTCGTAATGCCCGTTTTTATACAACTGCTTGTTTTTAATATTCGGGACAGAGAGTTAACCGTTAAATCTGTAAATTTGCCATGCTTAGCTAGATTGTGTCGTAAGCTTCGTTTTGATATGTGGTTCGCTTGAATCCGATGTACGGTTTAGGAGAAACGACCGTTTTAAGTAACGGCATTTCGCGAACGAACCATTTCCCCTCCTTACTTTGAAACCTTGGTTAAGGTCCTTAAAATAATTAAGGTTAAAGGGTCAGTTGGTCGGGTATTCGCAAAAGCGTCGCCTTAAACTTCGTAACAGTTAATTTATTAAAAATGGTGGAGCCGAGGGTACTCGAGCGACTTATGTGAATCGTTAAGCGCAAAAGCGAACGTTAGGGTCTAATTGGTTAAAGACTAGTTTCTTAAGCGACCGTGGTTTAATTTCAACTTATATGTTGTTTATAGGTTACCAGACTCGCCCCAGGCCTTTTACCATCCCCAGTCGCTCAGGTAAGTTTTCTACCCGTTATACTATTGCTGTGATGTAAATATATTGATGCATTATCTTGAGATAAGTGCATGGTTATTATTAGCAAAGTCTTGCGATATATTGAAGCATGTGATATGATATTTATATGCATGTCTGTTTTGTAATCTTGATATTCTATTGTCAATTCAAATGCTTATAAGTTGCATAATACCTATGCTAGAGATAAGCAGTAGTTTCGTATACCCTTAATATAGGGGACCCAAAGGTGAACATTTTTCTAAACCGGGAGTCGATGTTCCCGAGTATAATATATATATATAGTTTTCTATAACTATTAATTGGATAGGGTATATTCGATAGTTTTGAATAATAATCAAATTATTTTCAATTATTCAAATAAAGATCGTACTTACGTATAAGTATATCTTTTGTTATTCATTACTCATTTCAAGTATGAGTTTTAAAACTTCTACTCCAAATATTTTTATAAAGATTATCCTTATAGGAATATTATTTAAATAATAATATTCGGATATTCTCTAACATATTGGGACTGATTTATTTTATTAAATCATCATTACTCTAAACATTCTTTAAAATGTTTTCGAGTCTTCAAAATAATTTTTAAAAGTTAGAGCGGATCCCAAAACTCGTTTTCAAATTTAAGATCTTCCTTTCGAAGGGGACTTGAGTACTCGCTCAAAAATCTGAGGGATCCGGCTCTGTGGTGTATTTTATATTCGCAACAAGGTTGTTGTTTTGAGAAAACAATTTGATTACTTGCCCAACGTTCGGGAAGTATGTCCATCTAATTGAGTCGGCATAAGCGACAGACCGGGGTACGGTCTACGAAGGTGTAAGAGGCTGGGTGACAGTCCATCCACGCGTGAGTGGCCGGGTAATGGTCTAGCACGAGGTCCTAATACGGCCAGGGTGATGACTGGCGAGGAATTCATCCATCTACAGTAGAAAAGGTTACTTATTGGTATCTTTGCCTGATCAGCAAGATATCAGGTTTATGCCAAAATTCTCTTCTTTCCAAATTCATTGGATATGACAACTTTGTTTATACTTGTCATGACAGAGGTTTTCAGGGAATATATTGAGATATATATATATAGGTGTATATATATATCGGGACTTAATGAAGTATCTCGTAACTTCATCTCTTTTGAATGATATTTCAAAGATTGAATTTATTCAAGTCTTATCTTGTAGTCTCATCTAGGTGATGAACTTTTGAAACTAATTATAACTTGAACGGTGGTAGTCCAAGTAGTATTCGGAAAAGATATAAGTATATTGGAGTATCTTGTAACTTCATCTTTTAAACTTATATCTAGTAAATGATTATCTTATGCATGTCAAAGATTTTCAGAAAAACGTTGAGACAAGGTTAGATATATGAGATCACCTTGCAACAATATTTTTATACAATTACAAACTGGAACTCTATATATATTATTCATGGAAGAGGATTTCCAAGATTTTGAAAAGTATATATACATATATACTGGATATTTTGCGACTTGGTCTTGTTAAGATATCAACTTGGTTCATTTCTTCTTGACCAAGACTTTCATGAGTATTATGATGAGAATGCTCAGATATTGTTAATCATTATACATATTATTTTGGTGGGCTTGTTGTTCACCCTTGCTTTCTTCTTTCATCATACAACAACAGATAGACAAAATGAACAAGACTAAGCTCCTAATTCGCAAGCGGATAGGAAACGTTCTGCAGTTTCCTGTAGGCGTGGATGATGCTGTAGCTGAGGTAGGAACTACCAGTAGGCTGGGTTTTCAAATGTTGATGTATATTTACCAACTGTAATAATGGCAAGGAAAATATAAATTTATTCAGAAACCCTTTTTAGGGTGTAATGGTTTATAATTGTGGAATAAAATGACTTGTGTTATTTTTGGTACTCATCTCTGAGACTATAACTTGTGATGTGTGTGTATATTGTGGGGTCACAGTAAGCAGTAATTGGTTATTTATTTAGATTAAGTGTTGTTAAGGGAAATGGAACTCGTGACAACCCGGATCCTCGACCCCGGATTCGGGGATGTTACAATGAAAGCCCTTTCCTTTTGCTTGAGCAACTCAAAATACTTCTGTTTATAATCCACAGGCTCAAACTTCTTTTTGCTGGAATCTGACTTTCTACACTCACTGGAAAATGCCCTGCCAAGCCACATTTGAAACATTTGAATTTTGATTTATCCACCATGTTTCTACTTGGCTTAGCTGCTCCAAAGTTCTTCTTGAACTTGATCTTGGCAAATCTTTTGGAAAGAATTGCAAGATGTTCATCAATATCATCCATATCATCTTGGCTCAAATTATCTTCAGTTTCAGCTACCAGCCCCTTACCCTTGTTTTCACAGACCCTTGAAGTAGACTCAACAGCTTCTACCTTCACCTCATTCTCCTTTTCCAACTCAGCAACCAGTGCTACGGACCCTCCTTTCTTCCGTCATTTCTCATCCTTTCATCTTCCTCTATTTTAAGCTCATAAGTCTTCAGAATGCCATACAGTCTCTCTAGTGTAAACTCCTTGTATTCTTGTGAGTTTCTCAAGGACACTGTCATTGGTTTCCATTCTTTTGGAAGGGATCTCAGGAATTTGAGGTTAGAGTCTTTGGTTTGGTAGACTCTTCCATGCAGCTTCAAAGCATTTAGTAGCTTTTGAAATCTACTAAAGATATCAGTTAGAGTTTCACCTTCTTCACAGTGGAAATGCTCATATTGCTAAATTAGTAACTGCAACTTGTTTTCTCTAACTTGTTCAGTACCATTACATATTATTTGAATGGTGTCCCAAACTTCTGTGGTTGTCTTGCAGTTAATGATGTTATCAAACATGTCACCATCAATTCCATTAAATAGAATTTTCATGGCCTTCTTGTCTTTCCTGACTTGTTTAATATCAGGATCTGACCATTCATGCCTTGGTTTGGGAACTGATGGCTCATTTCCAGTTGCAGCTCTCATTGGTACATGAGGACCTCTCTCTATGCAATCCACATAGGCCTCATCTTGAGAAAGTAAATGAAGATGCATCTTTACCTTCCAGTGGTGGTAATTATCTTTGTCCAGAAAAGGAATTTTGACTCCAACATCCTTCTTGTTCATCTTGTTGTTTGTTTTGATCTTTACACTCTTTATTTTTCAAGAGCTTGCTCTGATACCAATTGTTATTTCCTAACAATGCAACAAGAATTATAGAAGGGGGGTTGAATGTAATTATAGTAACTTTTTCTGAATTACAAAAGATGTTCTAACTCAATGTATATATATAAGTGTTTTGATTTGCAAAGTACGGAATGACAAGTTAAGTAAATCAAACACAAAGTAATAAAAACACAAGTCCTTAAAACTTTCTGGTGGATTTGAAAGTATCCACCAGATATATGAAGCTCAAATTGGCTCACAGCTGCTTTACAAGTGAACAAACAAACTACAGAGCAATTCTTAACAGTTACAGCTTTTTCTATTTCTCTTCTAAAAGTGTTTGCTTAGTTCGTTGTTCCACTAGCTACACTTGGTTTATATATCACCAAGTTTACATGGTAATAAGACAGGATAATAAAACAAAACTTATCAAGTCAAACTCCATGCTGCTTCACTACTATATTCCAGCATCTTTGAAAATCTTCATAACTTGCATGCAAATGGTAATGCTTCTTTGTTCTCAATTTCCTGTTAAACAGGCTGCCACATTCCTTTTGCAAACACCCAACGCATGTGACTGTGTTGTCACTGTCAATAAATATTTGAATTGATCATCCGTCGGGTACATGCTTGTCATCCGTCGGGTAGTTTTGTTGATCATCCGTCAGGTAGCTTTGTTGATCATCCGTCGGGTAGCTATTTGACACTTGACTTCTTTTTACTTATGCAGAATTACAAGACATCTCATATTTATAATTAATCAACCTATTCTGCATATCTAACAGTAGTCAACATGACTCATATGCTACATCATTTTTATGGTATTCACGAATATTTGTGTCCTTTGAAAAAACAATATGGATTTCTTTTATGACACATCAGAACTTTTCCTCAGTTTTATACTTTTTTACGGTGAAATTATTGAATAAGTAAATGTTTCCTACTTCTATTGCAGCTTGCATAGGATAAGAAATGTTACCGGGAATTTGCTGTTTTTTGCAATACCTTTTTAATAAAAAAGTGTTTATTTTCACAAAAAAATATAATATTTTAAAATTCTAGTATTATATTCTTATTATTATATATAATATATAAGTAGAAATACTTAAATTTATTGAATTACATAAATTGTAAATATACAACTGTAATGCTTATTAAATTATCATAAACAAACTTATACTAATATCTAAGTATCCCCACAAAAATACATATAATCTTCTTTAAAAGTTATTATCGGCTTTTTATTTATAACTAAAAATTTTATTGATAATACTCCATGAATAAGTTCAAGGAGCCCACCTACCCACACAACCCCACAAAAATGGGTGTGGGGAGAAGAAGTATAGAATAAAAAAATACAAATAAAAGCTAGATAAAAGGATCTTAAGAAATTAAATAAAATATAATTTGAACATAGATTGTAACAACAAAAAGCATGAAACGTAGTCATACACAGATAAACTCAGGCATTAGGTAGCAGTTGCTGCTGTGCCACCTCCATTCTCCGACTGATAGTCTTGTATCTCCACCGTAGCATGTAGAACTAGATCAACTTCAAGTAGGGAAAAAACCTCTCACGAATTCATTTGCATTCAATGAGACAATAGAGATGCGAAGGTGTGGGATAGGGGGAGAAACCCTATATCAAGATCAAATTTTTCCCGAAGTCTTTCAAATGACACTATATGCATAGTCTCCCAGTTATCTTGCCATGTCAAATATAAATGCATATTTTTAAGTGTAAACTTCTGATTTGAAATTTCATCTAAATCCCCAACATATTCTATCTTATAGATGACTATCACTAATCTTATGTATCGAGTTATCTATTGAACCATTTTTGAGTACTTGCTGATGTTTTACATTTCAGAGTGAAGAATAATGTAATTAGCAATTACCTGTTTCTTTCAATGTATCCATAGTTTTTCTCTTCTTTTTTCAAAGGTTAATATTTTCTTCTCGCAAATATTGTTGGTTGTGAAGTTGTTTCTCTGGAAAGCTATCATAGATCTGAACAAGTGAAGGACTTTAAATATGAGGATTTTAGCTCACTTGATCTTACTTTGTTGTCTAAGGTGTAATAAGTTATTTTGGGTTGGTAGTTGTGTTTATTGTTATGGATGTCCTGTTATATACTTTAGCATATTTACGTGGATTTTATACTTACATACTATGTGGGGTTATACAATTCCTTACAAGTTGAACTTCTGATCATGACAGTGAAAAGAATACGCAAATTGTTCAAAAATGGGCAAGAGGAAGTCAGGGGCAAAGCCACCACCCAAAAAAAGGATAGACAAACTCGATACTGTATTTAGTTGCCCATTCTGTAATCACGGAAGCAGTGTGGAATGTCGTATGTAAGTATTTCAGAGATATGTATTATATTTAATAGTTTTCATGCATGGCTAAGTAGTTTTTAACTTTTGACTACTGATATCTAGAAGCCTAATATGTTTTGGAGATATAATTGTTCATCAATAGGGCAGTTGGTTGAATCACGTGGATAAGAATACGTTATACACATGTCCACATTATATATTCATAGAGATGAAAAGATTGTTTGGCTGGTATTGTGATTGTATTGATGAATAGATTGTAGAGATAAGTTTTTCCTTTTAGAAACTATCAACTATATTGGAAGTAAAATTAAATGAGAAAGCAGGGTGCTGAAAGATTTTTCTCCTTGTTGGCTAAGTTTATGTTATGTACATAGTTCCACACCTCTTTCTATATGGAAGGATGTTTCGTAATAAGTTGTGTAAGACGGCTTCACAAAAATAAGTATCCTAGAGATGCAGTGAATAGACATGCAGTATACATTATAGGTTTTAGTTTAATTTATTTTCTTGTTCTAGTTGGCCGATCGAATAGTAGACATGTAGTATACGTTGTGGGTTTTAGTTTAATTTATTTTCTTGTTCTGGTTGGCCGATCTAATAGTTCTACTATTATTGTGTCTACATATATCCCAGCTCCCTTTTCTCGTGAATTATTTTATGTCACTTGCTTCTGTATTGGTTCCGTTGTTAGTTGTGATAGTATGAGTGCTTTATGCAATTAAATTTGTATATTGGTGTAGGGTTGCCCATTATGGAAAACACAAGTTATTTTTTAATTCCATTGCATTTTAACTGAAAAATATTACCTGTTTCAGTGATATGAAGAATTTGATTGGTGAGGCTTCGTGCAGGATATGTCAAGAGAGTTTTAGCACAACTATTACTGGTAACTGTTAGATTATTGCATATGGGTTGTTTTTACTCCATTCTGTTATCTTTCTTAATGCAGAGAGATATATGACTGATACTTAGTTATTGAGTTAGGAATTTAGGATTTCTCTTTAGCTTTACATGCTTTGTTGATTGACCACTTGTTAACCTTTTTACGCTACATGACACATGTCCAGGGTCATGTAGGATAGAAATTTAGATTGTCTTTTCAGTCTGCACAAATGTAAAGTTAAGCCTACTCCAGGATTAGTAAATCATTTTGTCTTCAGAAGTAAGCTGGTTACTGGAATATTTGTATTGTTATGGTTACTAGAGTTGTTATCTTTTTAATTGGAGATGATACAGTGATATTATTGAAACCTTTGTCTTACTTATGATTTGCAGGATTCACCAATTCGTGTACCAGCAGAACAGTTTCTTACATTAAGGGCATTTGATGCCCCACCAATTGTAATAGCTCTAGCTGCAATTGTAATAGTATCTTTTTGGCACATCGAAGAACTTGTAATGTATTTAGTTGTTAGTATGATGTTGGGGTTGTTGGATGTATTTTGTGGATGGAACTTGTAATGGGGTTGTTGGATGATGTTTTGGATGGCTAGTAGAAATTGTTGAATGGTTATTAGGATAATTTTCATGGGCTTTTGTAATTATGAAATATTATCTTGCAAAAATTTTAATTAAAGCATTGCATTTGATATTTGGGTGTTGCATTATAAAGTAATAATAATATTTTTACCAGATATTGTGGTGCTGCATTAGCTATATAAGCGTTGCTTTTAATTATGTTCTACTATACTAAAAGTTGATAAAAAAAACATTCCATTACGTACCAGTGACGTGGCATATGGACCGCTGCTGACGTGGCATGTGGGCCCACTACTTACGTGGCATTTTTAGCGGGGCCCACAGTTGACGTGCTAACGTGGCATCCACGTGTCACGTTCTGACGTGGCCTTAATGTGGGACCCACACATGGAGTCTTACATCCAGCTTATGTCAGAGCCAACGCTTTTTGTTGTTGCATTTGATGTATATACTGTTGCATTACATCTATTAGGCAATGTTTATTGGTGTTGCTGTAGACCCCCAAAAAGCGTTGCTTTATGCCTCTAATGCAACGGTCGCAGATGTAACGCCTCTTGGTGTTGCATTATTGAAAATGCAACATTTTTTTGACATAAGGCAACAACAGAAGAGCGTAATATTTGAGCACTTATGGCGTAGTCAGTGGCCAGAACCTCGCCGGGTTCTGGGTTGTGAAGAACACCGGCGGGTAGTTCTTGACAACCCTGACCCGACCCGTTTTTCTAAAAATAAAACCCGGTTTTGATCTTCAAAACACAATTCTGATTTCTGAATTCTGGTCTGGATATTTTATTTTTGTAAATTCAGAAAATTAGTTTCTTTTATTTAGAATATCAAATAATCAAATTGATTAATTATTAATTTATTCTATAAATGAATTTAAACTGTTTTCTTAATTTAGTAAATCCAAAAATTATTTATTTATTTATTTATTTATTTATTTAATTGTATCTTATTTATTTATTATTTATTTAAATTGATTAATTATTTTACAATTAATCAATTTATTTAAATAATTTGTAATAAATTCAATTTAATTTTAAAAATTAGGGAAAAACATTTTTAAATTTGATTTTTTTCCTAGTTAATTATTTAAAAATATATTTGAGGTTTAATTATTTTTGACTAATTATTTATATTGACTGATAATTGATTTATTCTTGCTTATTGCGTAATAATTGAACCGTTTATCCGATTTAATCGAAACGAAAGCCCTTAAACTTAGAAAAATGACCCGATTCCATTAAAAATAGTTTTAAATCTTAATTTCTCTCAAGAGCGAGTCGGATTATAGTATTTATTCATATACAGACCTTATGAATTATAAAGACGAGTCCAATAAATCTCAAAAAATTAGGAAACGAGTCAGATGTTGATTGTTAATGTGAATAGAGATATAATTTTGATTCTAAAAATATTTTCAGTTTAAATTAACTATGTGCCTTATGTGCTATGTGATTTATATGAGTACTTGAGTCCTAAATAGTAGATATTTGTATTCAGGTCAGATAGAAGCATCTGGGTAGACGATAAGGGCTACGTGGTCTCAGTGAGAGATACGATTGCGGTGTTAGTCAACTAAATGAGTATCGTTCTTTGATAGATACAACTCCAACAAAGCGAAATGAACCCGTGCTCGAGAAGTGTGATATACCTGAAGTAAAACAATTATCAGGCAAGTTTTTCCCCTATTTTAAGTTCAGAATAGTGAATTGCTCTATATTTTCCATGGCATCTATACCCTGATAACTCTTGTTGACAAACACTGATACATAATTGTTGTTCATTTATTTATAATTCATTTCGATTCCTGATTTCTCCTAATTCATTGAATCCTCTATTGATATTCTAATAATATAAATCTACTTATACATATATTCTGGTATATCCTGATGTTGGGATATATCGAAGCATATTGATTGTTATGGATGCTGATCCATGGACTGGATGGTTACGACGTGGGCCGGGTATGAACCTGACCCTCGATTATTAGGCCATAGTGCCTGGGTACCCTATATGTTGGTGGGTCTATACGGTTGGGTATAGATCCGCGCTATATCTTGACTGATCGGCAGGTTATAGTGCATATGTTGGTTTTTATGTCCAGTCTAATTCATTTGGTACTCACCGATAGTGGCTTTCATTATTCCCTGCAGAAACATGTGGTTGCACGAACAATCAGATTATCGGTACATTTAACTTTCTCTCTTTATAATATATATATATATTACATGCTTATTGAGCAATTATGGCTCACCCCTATTATTGTTATTCACCTTATTTTTCAGTTAAGGCCGAGAATGAAACCCATCCGTACCCGAGTGGTCAAGAAGCGGGAGATTCCCGTGCATGTGTAGTGGTAGTAGATGTAGATATTATTTAAATAAAAGAAATTTAGTTTAAAACTTTTGTAAATACATGGGTTGTAATAAAAAAGGCTTGTAAGACTGTTTATTTGGGTTGTTGTAATAAATATAGTAAGTTGTTCTTATTTTCACACCTTAACCTTAAAAGATCCTGAGTAGTGTTAAAATGGGGTTAGTATCTATTTATGTTATTATTGTACAGGTTAATAAGGAAATTAGTGGCAAGTAATACCCCAAATTGATACCCCGGATTTGGAGGGTGTTACAGTTGGCATCAGAGCTTAGGTTTTGGTACCTGAAACAAGAACATTAAGATAAGATAAGATAGGGAGATCACATAAGATAGGAATAGTAGTATTAAGGTTATTAATTTCAGATTAGGAATTTGTAAGTTCTAGGAATGGGAAATGACCTTTTCTTGTGTTATGGTTATTTTGTCAGATGGCTTCATCTTCATCTAAGAGGACTGTGTCTGGACCAGCGATATCACCAGTTTCTATGCCTCTAGCAGCCCCTGTGGATCCACCAGTTCTAGAGGTACCAAATCCTATAGACTTTTTCCCATATTTTGAGCCGGAGATACCTCGGCTACCACCTCTCGAGTTTCCGATGCTCGAGATACCTGACCTGATTGATTTTCCACAGTTGGATGAGCTAGAGGTACCATTTTAGCAGTCAGAGCCAGAGATTCCATTTTAGCAGCCAGATGTACATCCAGATCCTCAGCTGATCGAGCCTCAGATACCACCGATGTTATTTCCAGCTCTCATGGCTATTTATGCTCCAGTGCCAGGGATCTACCAGTTTCCACTTGCTGAGTTCATGGATGAGTAGGTCATTGATCATTTTGTGCCTTTACCTTCCCAGGGATCGCAGACAAATCTTAGGGAGCCTCGAACCGTGCCGTATCATGAATATGCCAGGATGAGAGAGGATATGCAGATGTGGAGGGCTCAGTGCAGTGAGATCCTTGGATTATTTGAGAGACGTGAGTATGGCCCAGTGACAACTCTACAACCAGATTATATGCTGAGAGAGAGGCTCAGGCAGGTTTATCGGGCCGTTTCATAGGAGTTTGGAGAGCTCAGACAGGAGGACATTCGTACTGACGCAGTGTACTACCGAGCCATGAGATTGGTGAAGACAGTTTTAGATTTGATCCGACAAGAGATAGACCATGTGCCACCAGGTTTTTGAGATCAGCCAGTCAGCCAGATGTGTTGTACTATATATGATATATATAGATAGAGGCAGCATAGTATAGTGTGATTAGGCATGTATGTGTGTAGTACCTAGTTTTAACATGTATCAGTAGTAGTTATGACCGATCTGATGCAGACCTTTTGTATCAAGCACTAACACCTGAAGCTGGTGTCAGATATATATAAAATAAACTTTTTCAACTTTTCTTTTTATTATAAATTCCAGTTTTTAAAGCATTTACATTTACTTTACTATTTTACAGTTTTTCCATATCTTAAATTTTGTTTTATTTAAAACAATGTTGCACCATTTATTATTTCAAATTTCAAATTTATTTCAAATAATTTGTTTAAATTCTGAATTATTTTAATTTCTTGTTTTGATATCTGTCAAATTGTTTTCTTTCCATTATGCATTGTTTAAATTCCCTATTTTAATACAGATCAATTGTTCCTTTACTTATTATCACGTGTTTAGTAAATTACTATTAAAAGAACCGTTTGTTTTATTATCAGAATTATGGCACCAAAAAGAAAGACCAGAACTGAGACATCCAATGATAATACCGAAGGGCAAAATAATAATAACCACCATATGGACCAAATGTTTCACCTAATGCAACAACAAATGGTGATGATGCAGTAGCAAATGTAGCAACATCAACAACAGTTTCAGTAGCAGATGTTATAGCAACTGATAGTACATACAGCTCCTAGAAGGACTACTCCTAGGCTCCTAGCTCCATACAGCTCCTAGAAGGACTACTCCTAGGCTCCTAACTCCATATAGCTCCTTGGAGGACTACTCCTAGGCTCCTAACTCCACGCAGCTCCTGGGAAAAGTAGTCTCGCACACTACCAATCATAACCAGCTCAGTCCCGCAAGCCTAACCTTGGTAAATCCCAGCACGTGAGATGTTGGCCCAGGCACATGATGGGGACAACTGTCGCACATCAATCATGGGAATAATCAGGGCACGTGTCAGAGGATCCTCAGAACATTCTTCAGCCAGTCCCGCACTGACGCGTGTAAAGCATCCACTCCAGCTAGGTGTCCTCCGCTCCCAGAACCAACGGCTATGATCTAAAGGTACCAACCCCAAAACCCTACCCTTGGGCTATAAATAGCCCAAGAAGGTGAGGTTTTGGGGTTAATCATTCTTTCACACTCATATACACATACAGCCACCTCACATTCATATTCATCTCCGTCTTCCCAAAAAGCTAGTTCTTACTCTCACGCCGGAGGCGCCGCGGGACTCCAACCCCCCTTCCGGTGTTGTTTTGTAGGAACCCAACCACAGCTACACCTCTACAGCGGCGAAGGATCTAGGACGGCGTCGAAGGAGCAGCCTCGCCACCAAGAGTTATCATTTGGCGCTAGAAAGAGGGGCTCCATCCTTGGGTCTCGGTGCCCCTGAATTCACCTTCATCAACAAACTCTTCAAAGAGTCCATTTATTCAAACTTGTAAGAACCCAAGCAACCAACCTCTTCTATAAACATGAATGTTATTTATTTCAACCACGTTTGTGTGTGCTCATTATTTTAGGCCACATTTGTGTGAGCCCGTTTTGTTGATTTAAGCCACGTTTGTGTGAGCTATCGTTAGTTTTAATAATTTTTGCTCTAGTTTGAATATAGCATTTGCGTTCTAATACATCGTTGAATAGCCCCTAGAAATTGTTTAAACTGCTCCCAGGAAGCTACTTGTTAGTGTTTGTTGTTATTCTGGGTAGTTTCTGTAAATTTCATAAAGCAGCCTTAGACCAATATTCTCTATAGCATATTGTTGTTATTTGTTGTTGGTATTGTTGAGAAATGGCAAGACCAGGAAAGAATACCTCTGGGAGACCATCTGCTAGTGCTCAGGTCCAGGAGTCGGACCACTCCCAGGCCCTCGACCCGGGAGCCGAGAGAGAAACATTCCAGGAGCAGCCACTACAAACTCCTGTAGTGGAGAGAATTGTAAACACCAGGGATGCCAGGACCCTCATAGAGCTCAATCAGTACAAGTACACCAACGTCCCAGTAGCCGAAGAGCACATGACTAACCTTACAAGTGATGAACTAGCAGAAGCAATTAGACTATACAAACAAGAGCAGACCCGGCTCTAAGAAGAAGCCGAACTCGAGGAGGAACCGGAGGAGTCCGGGGACTCCCAGCAATCGAAGAGATCCGTGTTTGACCGGATTGGAGCGAAAGGGAAGAAAAGCAAAAAAGATCAAAGCAAGAAAGAAGCAGAAGTCACTAAGCAGAGAAAGCTGGAAGAAGTCCGGGAACAAATCAGGAAAGAAGAAGAAGCAAAGCTTGAGCTAAAGATCCAAAAGAGAATGCAGCTAGAAGAAAAAAAGCTATTGGCCAAGTCTAGGAGCAAAAGAACCCGGAGAGATCCTACTCCGAAGCTGATTTCTGATGACGAAGAAGAAGAGAGGCAGAAGGACCTAAAAGATATGATCTATGAATTGCAGAGAAAGATGGACAGAGACTCAGGAGTAGAGGTCGGAGAAACATTAACTCCATTCAGCCACTCCCTGGTAGCTATCCCCCGGAAGCGGAACTTGAAGCATTACAACTTCGACTCCTTCGATAGACTAGGAGACCCGGAGGAGCACTTGAACTACTTTGAGCAGATAGCGCAGATATATTACTACAATGACTTAACGAAATCAAGGTTCTTAGCTTCAACTCTTAAGGGGGGCCAGAGATGGTTCAACAGAATCCCCTCCCACAACATCCACTCTTGGAAGGAATTTTGAGCCTCCTTCCTTCAGAGATTTTGGGCAAACAAAATGCACACGTGTCACCTGGAGACAATCCGGCAGCATGACAATGAGTCCCTCTCTGCATACATGCGCCGGTTCTAGGAAGCAATAAATAAAGTTTCAAGTTTGGATGAGAGGGAAGCTTTAAGCATTTTCAGGAGAAACCTAGACCCAGAGCACAATGAGAGATATATAGTGGAGCTAATCAATAAGGAGCTGCAAAGTCTGGCAGCAGCTTATTCCATGGCTGCCAGATTCATTAAGGAAACAGATGTCCTCCAGGCAATGAGGATGACCCGGAATGGGGGGTCCAGGAGCAAAAACACTGATGACCAACCGAAAGGGGGTTACTATCAGGACAAGAAGTTCAAGCAAAGTAACCAAGGCCAAGAAAGACAAACTACTCCGGTTTTCCAGAGACTTGGTCCTAAGAAGGAGTCAAGCAGTGACCCAGGACCCGCGAAGCAACCCCGGGAGCCAAAGCAGGAGCCGGACTGGACTCCTCTCAACATGACCCGGGAGGAAATCTTGAAAGAGGTAAAAGACAAGCCTTTCTATTATCCTCCTAAACCAATGCAAACTCCTCCGGAAAGCAGGCCTTATAATAGGCAGTGTGATTACCACGAGACCCATGGCCACAAGACTGAGAATAGCTTATCACTCAAGTACTTTATTGAGGACCAAGTGAAAAAGGGGAACATGAACAAGTACTTAGTTCGGGACAACAATAGAGGGGAAGCACAGAAGAGAGGAAAGAATGTAGTCAATGTGGTCCTAGGTGGATCCTACTCCCCACCCCGGAGCCCGGACTTCGGTGAAGAAGTGCTCTTAATCCAATCACTCCCAGACCTGGTGATATCCTTCAGCAGCAAGGACTACGAATGAGTCAACCCTCATCACAATGCAGCTTTGGTTGTCACTCTGGACATCTTTGATAATGAAGTAAGAAGAATGCTCATAGACAATGGCTCCTCGGTAAATATTCTCTTCAAGCACACAGTGGATAGAATGCAGTTACGGAGCGTCCGCTCAAATGAATGTCGGGAGGACCCACTCTATGGCTTCGGCCACAACTTAGTCCCAATCCAAGGAACTTTATATCTGCCAGTCATTTTCGGATCTGCTCCTAACCAAGTGACTCATGTCATCAAATTTTATGTGATCAATGCTCCTTCTTCATACAAAGGAATCATTGGCAGATCAGCTCTAACCATAATGCAAACAATAACTTCAATCTCCCATCTCAAGATCAAATTCCCAACCCCGACAGGAGTCAGGGAGATTAAAGGAGATTATGGAGTTGCTGAAACATGCTACAACCAGGGGTTAGTTATGGCAGAAACCCATCAAGATAACAAGAGGAAGGCTACGGTCCTTCACAATCAACAAAGCATGAAGAAGCACCGACCCCGGACAAGGGAAGAAGCAAACAAAATAAGTCCAGAGGAACTGGCAAGCAACCAAGTCATGGTAGTAGACAAGGCAAATCAAGTCCCAGAACAAGCTAGTCCTACCATACAAGCAATCAAAGAGCCTCAACAAGAAAACTCCTATATAAAGAAGAACTCTGAAGCCAGAATTCATCAAATGGTTTCAAACAAAGAATAAGCAGAAATTGAAGCCACAGTTGAAACAGAAGAAGTCCAAGTAGATGAAAGAAATTCTAGCAAAAAAGTGAAAGTTGGGTCAGGACTCGAGGAGTCCTTCAAGGAGAAATTAGTGTCCTTGCTCCGAGAGTATATAAATGTTTTTGCCTGGAGTCCAAGGGACATGTCAGGACTACATGAATCCATAGCAATGCACAGCTTGGATGTCCACCTCAACCGAAAACCAGTAAAACAGAAGAGAAGAAACTTTGCTCCGGAGAGGCAAAAAGCCATTGACGAAGAAGTAGAAAAGCTACTCAAAGCAGGAATCATCAAAGAAATTAAATATCTGGAGTGGCTAGCTAATGTGGTCATGGTTAAGAAGTCCAACGGCAAATGGAGAATGTGTGTGGACTACACTGATCTGAATGACGCATGCCCGAAGGACCCGTATCCTCTCCCAAATATTGATCAACTGATAGATGCCACCTCCGGACACATCATGCTTAGTTTTATGGACGCCTTCTGCGGATACAACCAGATACGGATGAACCCAAAGGACATCCCCAAAACAACATTCATAACTCACAGAGCAGCCTACGCTTATGTGATGCTACCCTTCGGGCTTACCAGCGCAGGATCCACTTACCAAAGAGCCATGAACAAGGTATTCAATTCCCAGATTGGGAGAAAGTTGGAATGCTATGTCGATGACATGATTTCAAAATCAACAACTGTACCAGGGCATGTGGAAGATCTGAAGGAGTGCTTTGACAACCTAAGAAAGAACCAACTAAAGCTGAATCCGAAGAAATGCACCTTCGGAGTAGGAGCAGGCAAATTCTTAGGATTCATGATCAGCAACAGAGGCATAGAAGCCAATCCAGAGAAAATAAAAGCAATCCAAGAGATGAAAGCTCCCAGCACCCAAAAAGATGTGCAGAAGCTAGCAGGATCCCTAGCAACACTCAGGAGATTTATCTCAAAACTAGCAGAGAGGTGCCTACCATTCTTTGATTTACTCAAAGGAGCAACAAACAGAAAGAGGTGAACTGAAATCCGGAGTGCCAAAAAGTATTCGAGGAAATCAAGTCCTACCTCTCTCAACCACCAGTCCTAACTAAAGCTCAGCCAAGAGAGCCTCTCTACTTATACTTGTCAGCAGGAGCACAAGCCGTAGGAGATGCCCTAATCAGGGAGGAGAATGGAACACAACAACCAGTCTACTACGTAAGCCAAGTGCTAAAAGATGCAGAAACAAGATATCCAAGATTGGAGAAGTTTGCCTTTGCCTTAGTCACAACTTCAAGAAAACTCAGACATTACTTCCAAGGGAGATAAATCAGAGTAGTGACAAATCAACCACTAAGGAAAATAATTCACAAGCCAGATGTCTCGGGAAGACTTGTCAATTGGGCTGTGGAGTTGAGCCAGTTCAATCTAAGCTTCATTCCCAGGACTGCAATCAAAGCTAAAGCGCTTGCAGATTTCATAATCGAATGCAACTTCCCAGAAGAAGGTCTGGAACCAATGGACATGGATCAGGACCCAAAAAAGGATACAAGTCCGGGATCCTGGACCTTAAAAGTAGATGGTTCTTCAACAAGCGAGAGGTCAGGAGCCGGACTCATACTCAAGAGTCCAGAAGGATTCTAGATCCAGACAGCTATATCTTTCAGCTTCCCAGCAACAAACAATCAAGCAGAATATGAGGCATTGATCGCAGGACTAAAGCTCTCCCGGACTCTAAGGGTCCAGGACTTAAAAATCTACAGCGACTCCCATATAGTGGTCAAGCAAACAAATGGAGAATACATAGCGAAGGACCCTACTCTGGCGAAGTACCAAGCACTGGTTCAGAGCTACTTAGCTTCAATACCAAGCCACCAAGTCTTTCAGATATGCCGAGAAGAAAATGAAGAAGTAGACATCCTATCCAAATTACTCCGAAACTCATCAGATCTGGACTGCTCAGTCTACTTCGAAGAACTCCACAAACCATCCATTGAATCCGGAGAGATCTTGGAGATAGAAAGTAGTCAAAACTGGATGACCCCCTTAATAAATTACTTGGACAAAGGGGAATTCCCAGAAGTTAAAGGAAAAGCTCAAAGATTAAAAGCAAAGGCAGCCAAGTTCTTCCTCCAAGAAGGAATACTTTACCGCAGGACCTTCTCATCTCCTATCCTGAAATGTATTGGCCCAGAAGAAGCAAAGTACTGTTTGGCAGAGTGCATGAAGGGATATGCGGAGACCATATGACTGCAAAGGCCCTAGCTCATAAGATTATAAGACAAGGCTACTACTGGCCAACTATTTATCATGATGCAATAGAATTCGTCAAGAAGTTCAAGGAATGCCAACTTTTCAGCAACGTGTCCCGGATCAGCCCAGTCCTACCATCCTCAGTCCTGTCACCTATCCCCTTCGCTGTTTGGGGTATTGACATTATGGGACCCTTCCCCCGGGCCAAAGGAGACCTCAGGTACCTACTAGTCTCTATTGATTACATGACAAGATGGGTTGAAGTAAAAGCAATGAGGACAATCAATCAACAAGACTGCATAAAGTTTATGGACAACATTTTGATGAGGTTCGGGATACCGCGAGTCATAGTATCAGACAATGAGCCCCAATTCATTGGATCAGAATTCGAGTCCTACCTCCAGGAGCGCGGGATCATGCACAAAAAATCATCAGTGGCATATCCCCAAGGAAATGGCCAAGTAGAAGTAACTAACAGAATCTTGCTCCGAGGTATCGAGAAAAGACTCAAAGAAAGCAAAAGCAAATGGCCAAAAAAACTACCATACGTACTTTGGTCATACAGGACAAGCCCAAGGACAAGCACCGGAGAAACTCCATTCAAACTAGCTTATGGAACAGAAGCAATGCTTCCTATTGAAGTGGGCTCTCCTTCCCACAGAGCAATAGACTTTGAAGAAGAAGCAAATGAAGAAGGACTCAGAACAAACATGGAGCTAATTGATGAGGTCCGGAACCAAGCTGTAGAAAGGATGGAAAAATAAAAGGAGAAAACAAGAGAGCACTTCAGTAAGAAGTCAGGAGTCAAAAACTTTTAAGTTGGAGACTTAGTTCTTCGAGACACTGAAGCATCTGTGGCACCCTCCAAACCCGGGTCAGAAGTTTGGGATCCACACACACACACACATCTTATTTATAACCTGCTTATAACAATAATAAAGATAACAATAATATGCAGTGACCCTATTTACCAACTACCACAGATCACAACAGGTTAAAGTATGTACACAAGCCACACATCTACTTATATTACATATCGTTCAAATCCCAACCATTCAAACTCAAACTGAGTATTAAACTTTATTACAAACTTTTACAGACTTAAATTATTCCAAAAGAAGCCTACTAGCTCAGCTTTCTCAACCTGAACACCTAGCTCTCGCGCTGGACTGGGGATCCTCATTACCAACTGGTTCCTTTTTAGCTGGAAAGAATATAAACAATATCGCACAAATGAGCTAACTAGCTCAGCAAGTCACAATGACAAAACTGAGAATAATGATCATCAGGTGAACATGATTATGATATCAAGTGAATAATGGATTATGATTTAGAATTGGATATTATACTTTTAATTTAAAAACCAAGGTTAGGCTGCTGATCAGTCACGCACTAACCCCGAGCAAGGCACACAACATTGCTCTAACTACTGGATCCAAGGCACACATTGGCCTAACTTGACCATTATATGGTCTGACCACGAATCTGGTCCACAATATTATAAAAACAATCCAATTCTAACATAATAACAGAATAAGCAATAATAAACAATAATCAGAATCATTAACAACAATGAGTGTTTAACAATGAAAGGGTTTCAATCCTTGTAAGGATCAATAAGATAATTTAAAAGCTTGGATGTTGGTATTGAAAGAATTGGATAACAAAGGAATCAACATTTCAGGGTTTCAAAGATTTGGGCTTTCAAAGCATAGGATACAATGTTTGAGTATATAATTAATTCAGTTTAGTGTTTGGAATTTTGTTTGCATGTATTTGTGGAGTAGTATCGTATACTTGAGGTTCATGTTTGGGTATACAACAATCAATGGTCTAGAAAGAATAAGGTTCATGGCTCAAGATCAATAACTAGAATCAGGGTTTAGGTTTCTGTGCTTCAAAGCACTTGCAATATCACAGGATTATCAAGTACTACAATATCGCGAGAAAGTTCAGAACACTTTCCTGGTACTAGCTTACTATTTTGCACTCACTTCCAATCACAATCGTCTTACTCCTCAACTACCTGTTTCCCTTTCCTACGCCTTGCCTCTTCTGCTCACATATCATAAACATCTATCAATAATTGACTCATAGAGTTCTATTCAACACATACTTCTGTCTACCCTTCGTTTTACCTAAATCCGATTAATAGATTGAAAGTTATGCAATAATCAAGTAAACACCGAATATATAGACTGATAGTCAATCAACAAGTCAGATATAGCACATAATACATCACGTAATCAATGATATATTATTTATAAAGAAGTCTCGGGTCATAAATGGGTTTTCTGATATTTAAAATGATTTTTAAAACATTTTTCGGAATTAAAACGGGTCGTTGGATCAATTTCGGAATAATAAACAGGGTTCGGTTGGCCAATTCTGGCTCCGAAACAATTTTATACTAATTATCGAGCCTTGGAAATAATTTAGAATAATATTTTAAAGCTCGAAACTATTTTTCGGAATTTTTAAATCATTTTTAAGTAATTATATTTAATTAAATAATTAACTAAAATCAATTAATAATTAATTAAATCAATTAATCAATTAATTTCCAAATTAATTGACCAATTAATCGATTAAAAATTAACTGAAATAAATTAATTAATTAATTCAGATTTATTTTTGAATTAAAAATAATTTTCGGAATTAAAATAATAATTTTCAGAATTTTCAGAAATTAAAAATGAATTTTTATAATAAAAATAAATAGGAAATATGATTTTTAAACATTTTATAAACAGGAATCCTATTTTTGAAAACTTTGCAAACTACAGGGACTAAACTTCACCATCTTCAAAAATACAGGGACTAAACTGCAATTTTGCAGTTTCAGTCGCCGAAAAATCGGGGGTGGCCGGAGAAGACGATCCCGGCGTCCTCACCCCACCAACACCTCCAGATCAACACTACACAACACCATGAACTTGTTCATGCATTCAAAACATTCTAATCATCCCTGTTCTGGCCGGAAATTGGCCAAGAACATCGCCGGTTTCCGGCGAACATCGTAAATCTTTAAAACACAACTCCCTTCGATTCAAGCATCCTCTGTTAACGAGCTATATCAATCGATTGCAAATTTTATAAGGAACACAACCCACTATAAATCAACAGCTAATAACCCTTGGATCAAAAACCCCCAAATTTCAATTGAAAACATTCATACGGGTTATAAACCCTAATTTTGAAATTCGGAAATTAAACCCACTTTTGAGCATGTTATTGAACTCCAAATCAGACGTATGACATATAAAATCATCAGGAAAACAAGCTCTACAACATGCAATCATCAAATCATACAAACAATCATCCGAACAAAAATTCATATTTTTAATAAAATAAATTCGAAAATAAATAAATTTTCAGAAAATAAACCTTTGATTCTGTAGTGAAACAAAGCTCAGAATCTGATAGAACACTTCAAATCCTTCGTTTTAGTTACTCAAGCTTTGAAAACAGAGATTGGTAACGCCTTCGTTTTGCTGTTTGATTCTTAGAACAGTTTATGTAATTAGGGTTTTTCTCTGAAACTTATAAAATTAACTATCTGCAAATGATTTTGATACGAAATAAAATACGGTAAAAGGCTATTTATAATTACGGAAAATTAGTATCCCGTTGGATCATTCCGGATATAAAACGGTACATTTATTTATAAAAACTGATCCAAACGGTATCGGTTTTCGGGATAATTATTCAAATCAGTACAATTTGTACTGCGGTCTTGGTCTCAGCGCCTGGTTACACGTACTACGAAGTGATAATTGGGATAGTTTAATAAAAAGCTCCTGTTTATCGAAAATACGGGTTTTATTGATTTACCGAAACGAATATTGTATCGAAAATATTGCGCCGGGACCCGCGCAGAACAAACTGTACGCCGGATCGAAAAAGTCGAAATATGGAATATGCTCAGAATATTACAATTAGGTTAGGAAGGAGTTCTCGGAAGATTTTCGGGTTCCAAAAACGTAACAACGGTTGACATCAGTTGGTTCCCGTTTTTATAAAATAGATTTTAAATACTCGGAAAAAGATTTTATAAATTTCATATGATCCTTATAAATCCATAAATTAACATAAAAATAATTAGGATGATATGATAATTATCTATGTTTTATTTTGGACATATAAAAATTAAAATACTCAATTAATATTATTTTTGAATATCCAAGTACAGATAACATTTAACAATTAATTCACAGAATAGATACTGAACACACATAATAATTATTTAATAGCAAAATAATTACACGATATATCCCGGATATTACATCCTTCCCCCCTTAAAAGGATTCTATCCTCAGAATCTCCTAAGAAAACAAATGAGGGTACTTTTCTCTCATATCACTTTCTAATTCCCAGGTTGACTCTTCAACCTTTGGGTTTCTCCATAATACTCTTATTAACTTTACCACTTTATTTCTCAATACTTTCTCTCTCTCCTCTAAACTCTCTATCGGACTCTCTACATAAGACAAATCTGCCTGAAGCTCTATTGGCTCATATTTTATTATATGCCTGGAGTCTGGATTATATTTCTTGAGCATCGATACATGAAAAATATTATGAATGCGCTCCATGTGCGGTGGTAATGCCAACTCGTAAGCTACTTTTCCAACACGCTTTAGGATCTCAAAAGGTCCGACATATCTTGGACTCAGCTTTCCTTTCTTTCCAAACCTCGTTAGTCCTTTCCACGGTGATACTTTCAGTAATACCAAGCTTTCTTCTTCAAATTCCATGTCTTTCCTTGACTGATCTGCATATTTCCTCTGACGATCTTGTACGGCTATCAATCTCTTTTGGATAATTTCAACAATTTCCTTTGTCTGCTGCACCAATTCAGGTCCGAGTATTTTATGTTCTCCTACTTCGTCCCAATATACTGGAGATCTACATTTGCGTCCATAAAGGGCTTCATAGGGTGGCATCCCAATGCTGGCGTGATAACTGTTGTTATAAGCAAACTCTACCAGGGTAAATGCTCGTCCCAACTTCCTTTGAAATCAATAGCACAAACACGTAACATGTCCTCGATTGTCTGGATCGTTCTTTCACTTTGGCCATCCATCTGCGGGTGATAGGCCGTACTCATATTCAATTTTGTTCCTAAACATTCTTGAAAACTCTTCCAAAATCTTGAATTAAATCTTGGATCTCGATCAGATACAATAGACACTGGAACTCCATGACGAACTACAATTTCCTTTAGGTACATATGGACTAACTTGTCGAGCGAAAATCTTTCATTTATAGGTAGAAAATGAGCTGACTTGGTAAGTCTATCCACTATAACCCAAATGGCATCATGATTAGCCCTTGTCCTTGGTAATCCAACTATAAAATCCATGGCAATGTGTTCCAATTTCCATTCTGGAATCTCCAATGGCTGTAGCAATCCACTTGGTCTCTGATGCTCTGCTTTAACTCTCTGACAGGTATAATATTTGCTAATCCATTCCGCAATTTCCCTCTTCATGTCTGACCACCAATAATTCTTCTTTAAATCTCTATACATCTTGGTACTTCCTGGATGGATGGAATACCTTGAATTATGTGCCTCCTGTAGAATTTCATTCTTTAACTTTGTCACCGGTGGAATCCAAATTCTAGATAAAAACCTCAGAATACCTTGGTTATCTTTCTGCGTTCATAACTCTTCCCCTACCAAACGATTTATATCTTGATCCATTACATTTTCCTGACATTTCTTTATTTTCTCTAATAATTCCGATTGGAAAATCATACAGTACACTTTTACTTCCTCAGGATTGCAAACTCTAATCTCCAATTCCAATTTCTGAAATTCCTTATATATGTCTTCAGGTACTGATAACACATTCAACCTTTCCTTCCGACTCAATGCGTCTGCTACCACGTTCGCTTTACCTGGATGATAATTAATCGAGCAAATATAATCCTTGATCAACTCTAACCATCTCCTTTGCCTCATATTAAGTTCCTTCTGGGTAAATATATATTTTAAGCTTTTGTGATCCGTGAAAATCTCGCACTTTTCTCCATACAAATAATGTCTCCAAATCTTCAAAGCGAAAACTATAGCTGCTAGCTCCAAATCATGAGTAGGATACTTATGTTCATGTGGTTTCAATTGCCTTGACGCATACGCAATTACCTTTTCGTGCTGCATTAGAACACATCCTAATCCTTTGTGAGAAGCATCACTATAAATTACGAAATTCCCTTGATCGTCTGGAAGTGACAAAACAGGTGCCGCGATCAATCGTCGCTTCAACTCCTAAAAACTTTCCTCGCATTTGTCGTTCCATATAAACTCACTACTAGAAAAAGTAGAATATACATCGCCTTTTAAACATCGGTTGCTGTTGGCACTGATGTAAAAGGTGTTTTTTAATATCCTCTCATTCTTTCGTGTAAGCTTTGTTAATGATGTGGCAATCCTCGAGAAATTTTGAACCAATCGACGATAATATCCCGCCAATCCTAAGAAACTTCTTACCTCGGTGGGTGTTTTTGGTCTCTCCCAATTCGTAATTGCCTCGATCTTTGCCGGGTCCACTTTGATCCCTTTATTACTAACTATGTGCCCTAAGAACTGACTTCCTGTAGTCAAAACTCACACTTCGAGAATTTAGCATATAACTTCTTTATCCTTAAAATCTCCAAAGCCGTTCTCACATGTTCCGCATGATCCTCTTCCGTCTTTGAATAGATTAAAATATCATCTATAAACACAATAACAAACTTATCCAAATACTCCTTAAAAATTATGTTCATCAGGTCCATAAACGCTGCCAGGGCATTGGTCAATCCAAAAGACATCACTAAAAACTCGTAATGTCCATACCTTGTTCTGAAAGCTGTCTTTGGTATATCTTCTGGCTTGATCTTTAGTTGATGATATCCTGATCTTAAATCAATTTTGGAGAAATACTTGGCTCCCTTCAACTGGTCGAACAGATTGTCAATTCTGGGTAACGGATACTTGTTCTTGATCGTAAGCTTGTTGAGCTCCCTGTAGTCAATACACAGTCTCATGCTTCCATCTTTCTTCTTAACAAATAATACCGGGGCTCCCCACGGGGATACACTAGGTCTGATTACTCCTTTTTCTAACAGCTCTTGCAATTGCTTCGCTAGCTCTTTCATCTCAACAGGAGCCATTCTGTACGGGGCCTTGGATACTGGTTCTGTTCCGGGTGCTAAGTCGATCGCAAATTCAATTTCTCTATCTAGAGGAAGTCCTGGTAACTCGTCAGGAAATACGTCTGGAAATTCATTCACAACTGGAATATCTTCAAGTTTTGTTGGTTCTTGACTTCTGTCAATCACATATGCCATGAAATGCTCACATCCTTGTCGTAGTAACTTCTTGGCTTGAATCATCGTTAAGAACTTCTTTACTTGTTTTTGACCCTTGAACGTTACTATCCTTTCGTCTGGCGTTTTCACCATTACCTTCTTATTTCGATAATCTATCTGGGCATCATGCCTAGATAACCAATCCATCCCTAATATAACGTCAAATTCTCCTAACTTAAATAGTATCAACTCTACACAAAACTTACTACCAAAAATCTCAACCTCACAATTCCCACAAACTTGATTCACAGTTACACGCTCTTGGTTTGCTAATTTCACAGTCATTATTTCATTTAAATACTCTACTGGACAAGTTAACTTGCTAACAAAATCTTGTGAAACAAACGATCGAGTTGCTCCCGAATCTATTAACACTTTGGCATATAAAGAATTCACATTGAGCGTACCTGCCACAACATTTGTATCCTGGATAGCATCCTTCACTGACATGTCGAAAACTCTAGCCCTTGGAGTCTCATTCACTGTTGGGGTAGATCCCATAATCCTCAATGTATTATTGACTGGGGCTGGTGTCTTGCAATCCCTGGCCATATGTCCTGGCTTTCCATATTTGAAGCACGTAAATCCAATGGCTGGAACCTTCACTGCTGGATTCCGGATAGGTTGATCATTATTTGCTGGCTCTCTTGCTGGCTGATTTCGGCACTCCCTCGAATAGTGCCCTTTCTGATTACATTTGAAACATACCACATTCAACTTATTACAAACTCCCCCATGCTTCTTTCCACAAACTTGACAATCTGGAAAAGTTAATCTCAACTGATTCGGCTAATTCACATTAGCTGGACGGTTGCCCTGGCCTCCGTCTCCTGCATTTTGTCTCCTGAAATTAAAATTTCTCCCTGGCTGAAACTTGCCCTTCTTAAAATTTGGAAACTTCCCTGGTTGTGACTGACCCTCACTTCCCTCAACTTTCCTTTTCTTGCTTTCCTTTTCCTTCTGGAACATCTCACTCTCTGTATCTGCGATCATAGCCTTCTGTACTACTCCTGCATAGGTATCCAATTCAAAAATGGCTACCTTCCCTCTGATCCATGGTTTCAAACCTTGCTGAAATCTTTTAGCTTTCTTCCTGTCAGTATCCACATACGACGGTACATACCTTGACAATTCCTCAAACTTACCCCCATAATCTGTTACCGACATGTTCCCTTGCTTTAATTCTAAAAACTTCAGCTCCATTTCATCCTCAACAAACTAAGGAAAATATTTTTCTAAAAACAATTCCTTAAACCTTTCCCAAGTAATAACATTTGTGCCTTCCAATGTCTTCACCATTTCCCATCAATAGGTGGCTTCATTCTTCAGATAGTAACTTACAAACTCAACCTTCTGTTCCTCCTTTACTTTCACTAAGGCAAATGCCTTCTCTATTTCCTTTAACCACACATTTGCTTCAATTGGCTCTAAGGAACCCTTGAACTCTGGTGGGTTTACTGCCTGAAAAGTTTTAAAAGTTACCTGGGGGTTGGTCTGTCTTTGTTGTTGTTGTGCCAGGTGAACTGTTTGTTGGGCCAAGATTTGAAGAATCTGGGCTATTGCTGGGTCTATGGGTCCTGGGTTCACATTTGGGTTCGTATCATCTTGGCTGTTATTGTTGTTGGTTTCTTCATTCTGGGTGTTGGTGCGGGTATTTCTTCTGGGAGGCATTTTCTGTAAAGAATCAAACAACTTATTCAGCTTTTGAATCAAATCTTTCTATAAAAGAAAAGTTTTGTAAAACAGAGGTATCTCTTTTTGAAAACAGTTGTAACTAAGTAAATTGCATGCTTCTTTACAGAATATAAACAGTCATGGAAAATAGGGTATATGGTATCACAGGGTATAACTGGTGCAATAAATAAGGTAAAGTAAAACAGGTGTGATAAAGTAAATGACAGTGCTGGAAAGGAAAAAGATACTGATATATATAGATCAAAAGTTTTAGGTAGTATAAGCGTAAAGATGCTTCAGAAGTAAAAGCAAAAAGGGTACAACAACCTACTCACTAGTCAGTATAGCTAGTCTATAAATATAATTCAAAAGTCTACTGATACACACTACACACTACTGTACATACTACATAACCATAACAACACTGCTCAGCATCTCCATCTCTAAATCTCTGGCTCATGGCAAATCTGGACCTCCAATCTCCTCAAGCTCCTCTAGAACCCACTTAGCCCACTCCACTAAGAAATCAGGAGTGATGTCCTCATGTGTAGCCTCAGCAATCCTCACAGCAGCTGCTCTACGAAACGCCTGGAGCCTCTCCCTAAGTCGCCTCTCACCACTCCCCATCTCTCTAGTACGCATGATATGCAATAACTCCTGGATCTGACCCTGTAAGAATCGCTTCTCCATAAGGCAAGCCTCAAACTGATGATATGGGACATGATAGGAAGAGAACTGGAAAGGTACTCCTGTGACTGAATGACAAGTAAAGCCTGAATCAGCAGGTGGGCTCCTCTGACAGGTGGCCTCATGCCTGGAGGTGGAATAGCCTGCAATGGTACGGGCTGCAACACAGGTGGAGGTAGTATAGCCAGCACTGGTGGAACAACAGGACGTGGATCCGAAGACGGCACTCCAACTGAAGGCTCTGAATGATCAGCTGATACAGGAATAAAAGAGTCGGCCATCGCTGCTATCTGAAATTATATCGCAATATAAGAATCTCGAACCATGACGCAAATTATACTACTACTGGTTATACCGTAACACTCAACCTCTCAACGTTCTATCATTCTATTCCTTACTTCTAATCCTAACCCTCTACCCATTCCCATCAACCTAGGCTTGTGTCAGTGACTTATAACCTGTAGCTCTGATACCAAACCTGTGGCGCCCTCCAAACCCGGGTCAGAAGTTTGGGGTCCACACACACACACACATCTTATTTATAACCTGCTTATAACAATAATAAAGATAACAATAATATGCAGTGACCCTATTTACCAACTACCACGGATCGCAACAGGTTAAAGTATGCACACAAGCCACACATCTACTTATATTACATATCGTTCAAATCCCAACCATTCAAACTCAAACTGAGTATTAAACTTTATTACAAACTTTTACAGACTTAAATTATTCCAAAAGAAGCCTACTAGCTCAGCTTTCTCAACCTGAACCCCTAGCTCTCGCGCTGGATTGGGGATCCTCGTTACCAACTGGTTCCTTTTTAGCTGGAAAGAATATAAACAACATCGCACAAATGAGATAACTAGCTCAGCAAGTCACAATAACAAAACTGAGAATAATGATCATCAGGTGAACATGATTATGATATCAAGTGAACAATGGATTATGATTTAGAATTGGATATTATACTTTTAATTTAAAAACCAAGGTTAGGCTGCTGATCAGTCACGCACTAACCCCGAGCAAGGCACACATCATTGCTTTAACTACTGGATCCAAGGCACACATTGGCCTAACTTGACCATTATATGGTCTGACCACGAATCTGGTCCACAATTTTATAAAAACAATCCAATTCTAACATAATAACAGAATAAGCAATAATAAACAATAATCAGAATCATTAACAATAATGAGTGTTTAACAATGAAAGGGTTTCAATCCTTGTAAGGATCAATAAGATAATTTAAAAGCTTGGATGCTGGCATTGAAAGAATTGGATAACAAAGGAATCAACATTTCAGGGTTTCAAAGATTTGGGCTTTCAAAGCATAGGATACAATGTTTGAGTATATAATTAATTCAGTTTAGTGTTTGGAATTTTGTTTGCATGTATTTGTGGAGTAGTATCGTATACTTGAGGTTCGTGTTTGGGTATACAACAATCAATGGTCTAGAAAGAATAAGGTTCATGGCTCAAGATCAATAACTGGAATCAGGGTTTAGGTTTCTGTGCTTCAAAGCACTTGCAATATTACAGGATTATCAAGTACTACAATATCGCGAGAAAGTTCAGAACACTTGCCTGGTACTAGCTTATTATTCTGCACTCACTTCCAGTCACAATCGTCTTACTTCTCAACTACCTGTTTCCCTTTCCTACGCCTTGCCTCTTCTGCTCATATATCATAAACATCTATCAATAATTGACTCATAGAGTTCTATTCAACACATACTTCTGTCTACCCTTCGTTTTACCCAAATCCGATTAACAGATTGAAAGTTATGCAATAATCAAGTAAACACCGAATATATAGACTGATAGTCAATCAACAAGTCACATATAGCACATAATACATCACGTAATCAATGATATATTATTTATAAAGAAGTCTCGGGTCATAAATAGGCTTTCTGATATTTAAATGATTTTTAAAACATTTTTCGGAATTAAAACGGGTCGTTGGATCAATTTCGGAATAATAAACAGGGTTCGGTTGGCCAATTCTGGCTCCGAAACAATTTTATACTAATTATCGAGCCTTGGAAATAATTTAGAATAATATTTTAAAGCTCGAAACAATTTTTCGGAATTTTTAAATCATTTTTAAGTAATTATATCTAATTAAATAATTAATTAAAATCAATTAATAATTAATTAAATCAATTAATCAATTAATTTCCAAATTAATTGACCAATTAATTGATTAAAAATTAACTGAATTTAATTAATTAATTAATTCAGATTTATTTTTGAATTAAAAATAATTTTCGGACTTAAAATAATAATGTTCAGAATTTTCAGAAATTAAAAATGAATTTTTATAATAAAAATAAATAGGAAATATGATTATTAAATATTTTATAAACAGGAATCCTATTTTTGAAAACTTTGCAAACTACAGGGACTAAACTTCACCATCTTCAAAAATATAGGGACTAAACTGTAATTTTGCAGTTTCAGTCGCCGGAAAATCGAGGGTGGCCGGAGAAGACGATCCCGGCGTCCTCACCCCACCAACACCTCCAGATCAACACTACACAACACCAGGAACTTGTTCATGCATTCAAAACATTTTAATCATCCCTGTTCTGGCCGGAAATTGGCCAAGAACATCGCCGGTTTCTGGCGAACATCGTAAATCTTTAAAATACAACTCCCTTCGATTCAAGCATCCTCTGTTAACGAGCTATATATCAATCGATTGCAAAGCTCAGATTATGCAGTGAAACAAAGCTCAGAATCTGATAGAACACTTCAAATCCTTCGTTTTGGTTAGTCAAGCTTTGAAAACAGAGATTGGTAACGCCTTCGTTTTGCTGTTTGATTCTTAGAACAGTTTATGTAATTAGGGTTTTTCTCTGAAAATTATAAAATTAATTGTATGCAAATGATTTTGATACGAAATAAAATACGGTAAAATGCTATTTATAATTACAGAAAATTAGTATCCCGTTGGATCATTCCGGATATAAAACGGTACGTTTATTTATAAAAACTGATCCAAACGGTATCGGTTTTCGGGATAATTATCCAAATCAGTACAATTTGTACTGCGGTCTTGGTCTCAGCGCCTGGTTACACGTACTACGAAGTGATAATTGGGATAGTTTAATAAAAAGCTCCTGTTTATCGAAAATACGGGTTTTACTGATTTACCGAAACGAATATTGTATCGAAAATATTGCGCCGGGACCCGCGCAGAACAAACTGTACGCCGGATCGAAAAAGTCGAAACATGGAATATGCTCGGAATATTACAATTAGGTTAGGAAGGAGTTCTCGGAAGAGTTTCGGGTTCCAAAAATGTAACAACGGTTGACGTCAGTTGGTTCCCGTTTTTATAAAATAGATTTTAAATACTCGGAAAAAGATTTTATAAATTTCATATGATCCTTATAAATCCATAAATCAACATAAAAATAATTAGGAAGATATGACAATTATCTATGTTTTATTTTGCACATATAAAAATTAAAATACTCAATTAATATTATTTTTGAATATCCAAGTACAGATAACATTTAAAAATTAATTCACAGAATAGATACTGAACACACATAATAATTATTTAATAGCAAAATAATTACACGATATATCCCGAATATTACAGCTTCAGATCTTACAAACACTGGAAAGCTAATGCCCAAATGGGAAGGACCATACAAGATCAAAGAAGTCCTCAGGCCAGGAACCTACAAGCTCCTGAACATGGATGGCTCAGAAGTCCCAAACACTTGGCATGGACTAAGGCTAAGAAAATTCTACCAGTAGGAGAACAAACAAAGCAACCAAAAATCCTGTAGCCAATATGGTAAGCAACCAATTTGATTATCCTTTTATTTTGTATGAATGATTAATGAAAAGCTTTTCCCCTTTAAATACTTTTCAAAACTAACCACTAGTCCGGACAAGCTATTAGTCAGGACTAGAGCAACCATTTTTACTTAGAATTAATTTTCTAACTAAAAACCACCACTAGTTCAGACAAGCTATTAGTCAGGACTAGAGCAACCATTTTTACTTAGAATTAATCTTCTAACTAAAAACCACCACTAGTCCAGACAAGCTATTAGTCAGGACTAGAGCAACCATTTTTACTTAGAATTAATTTTCTAACTAAAAGCCACCATTAGCCCGGACAAGCTATTAGTCAGGACTAGAGCAACCATTTTTTACTAAGAGTTAATTTTCTAACTAAAGGCTACCACTAGTCCGGACAAGCTATTAGTCAGGACTAGAGCAACCATTTTTACTTAGAATTAATTTTCTAACTAAAAGCCACCACTAGTCCGGACTAGAGCAACCATTTTTTACTTAGAATTAATTTTTTAACTAAAAGCCACTACTAGTACGGACAAGCAATTAGTCAGGACTAGACCAACCATTTTTACTTGGAAAAATATTCTAAGGCAAAAATAAACCACAAAAAAACAAAGCAAAATAATAGCAAACATTAAAAAATTACCGAACTTGAATAAGCCCGGACCAAAGTACGAATATTACAGATTTCAAAGTTATCGAACGTCTTCAAGAAATATAAAAATTACAAATTCATGACTCCGGAGCATTAGGAGGCAGGAAACTGGGACAGGGCCCGTCGAACGGCTCCGGATCCCCTAGCCCGAGCTCAAAGTCCTCCTTTTCCTTAATGAATTCAGTAACGAAGCTGTCCCAACTGGCCTCCAGATCAGTCTTGATGTGCCTTTCTGCAACCAACCAACAACGAGCTATCTTCGGAGCACCAGCATTAGCAAGAGCCTTGTCGTACTCTTCGGATCTCTTAAATTCCGCAATGACTTCAGACTCCGGACGCACAACAGACATCTGCCTCCGGAGCTCAGCCAACTCAGATTTCAGATCAGAAGCTTCTTTTTCAGATTTCTCAGCCCGGATCCTTACATCATCAATCTGCTGGTTCAGCCCGGAGAGAGAATTGTCCTTAGCAATGATCTGGTCCCGGAGCCTGCTAATTTCAGAGTCCTTATCAGCAATGGAAGTCCGGGAATTTTTCAGCTCATTGTAGGCCAGAGAAGCTGATCCGGCCATATACCCACCTAGCTGCAAAAAACAGGAAAACTTAGAAAAATATTCTAAGGCAAACAAAAACAAGAAACAAGAACAAGAAGAAAACATACCTGACCCCAGAGCCGGGAACACTCCTTCATAGTTACATCAAATCCGGACTGATTCATCCTCCTCCAATCAGCTTGAGTAGGAATCCCAGCCATGAAATGAGCAACTTTCTCCTCCAGCCCCGGACTACTCGCATCCGGACTCTCATTATCAACGTTCTTCCCTTTACCAGCCCCGGACCCGGAACCAGCTTCAAAGTTTTCATCCCGGGGAGGCTTATTTCCAAGGGTGCGAAGCCTCTTCCTCCTTCTTCCAGAATCACCACCCGGAGCTTCACCTATAGGACCAAGGTCCTCAAGATTAGCAAACTCATCTCCCATTTCAACCTCAGCATCTAGCTCTAGACCAGGATGATTCACATAAACTTCAGGTTCCGGTCTCGGAACTGCATTACTCTGAGATCCCTCCCCCACAGAGGCGTTAGATCCGGACCCAGCACCAGCAGTCTTCTTGGGCACCTTAAAAGCCTTGCCGAGACCTTTCAATGCATCACTGTATGCAGAAGATGACATGTCTGGATTGTAGTGTGGCAAACCTGCAAGAAATAAAGCAAAAACCAAGGAAGATGAAAACAGATGATAAATATATAAGAGGTCCGGACAAGAAGGAAACTACTTACAGCCTAGTCTATGCATAGTTCTATGATTCATAAAAGTGTCTCGGGTCATTTGGAAACCCAGAGATTCACAAAACGCAAACATTAACCGGATAGCTTCACCCCGGAGTAAATCCCTACGGAAGCGAGTCCGGACTCCTTCTGAACCAATGTGGGGAAGATAGTACAAGTCTAAGCCCCGGAGCATGATCAACTCTCCATTTTAATACTTCAGCGAAGATTGCTGGATAACAGGCCTGTAAGAGCCACCATAGCCGCACTCCGGAGCCCGGAACCGAAGTTCATATAGAGGGAATTGACTGGACCGAACCAGATGAAAAATATGATGCCATAACTTGAACGTGGGTTGCACCTTGAACTGATTGCAAGTAGCAATGAACCAGGTCATCCACTTTATACCATTAGGGGTTATCTGCATCAGAGAGACCTTGTACACATATTTACACAGATGCTTCAGGAACAGATGCCAATGAGGATTCCATCCGGATCGGAGATGCTCCAGCCACACCAGAACAAACCCATCAGCCGGCCTGTGATGAGCCCTCTCGTCCGGAGTCGGCCACCTCCACTCGATCCGGGGGTCCAACTGAAAAGCATCCCGGACCGCAGAATCCTAAGCCACGTGATCTAGGACAGCGTACTCATCTTTGAGCTCATAGTGCTCCTTAGCCACTATGCTATCAGCAAACTTCCTATCAAACGCTTCCCTATCGTAAGGTCCCGGACCAGCGTTTTGCTGCCTAGCATATCCAGACCTAATGCTCCTATAATAAAAACTATCTTCTATCTCCTCACTCTTACTAACAAAGTACCCCAGATTCTCCACCCACAGACCCTCCGGACTACAAGGTACCTTTCTAGAAGAAATCTTAGCAACTGAAAGCTTCGTTATGGCCTAAGAGTCCGAAGTGGAAGCCCTCTTCCCCATCCCAGCTCGTTCAGAATCAGCAGAAGACTCGAGATCCGAACCAGATGGCCCGGGATAGCAAGTTATGTAAGCTTTGGCACGCGCCGTAGTCCAGACCATAAACCTAAAACAAGTGATAAAGGTTAGTCTAAAAACCCTACAGTTTATTTATCTTGAAAGCTAGATGGTCCGAACTACCCTATGTTCAATTTTATTACAAGTCAAAAGCAAACAGTCCAGAGACCCAAAACCCATTACCTAAAATCCACCCCGGACCCAAAACTATCCTATTACCCCAAACCAAAATGGCAAAATAGCACAAAAGCAGAAAAATCATTAGTCCGGACTAATAGACCAAGTCCGGACTCAACCAAAAACCCTAAATCTAAAAACACAATTCACCAAAATCAAAGAACCAAATCATGCCCAAAAACATATACATACACACATATATAAACAAGAAACACAAGAACCATACGAGACAAAGCGACACAAACAAAAATAGGAGACAAAAATTCAAGGCAAAGGTAAAATCAAAGAAAAACAACACTTACAATATAGAGATAGAGGAGAAGTTGAGGACGACCAAGCAAACAACAAGAAACCCTGGAGCTTCTCCGAGAACCACCGTCGGAAAAAAGAATTTGAGAAGAAAAAGAAAGCATGAGCGAGAAAAGAGATAAAGAAGAGAAAGTAAAAAAAAGAAGTAGGAGGGGAGGAGTGCCTTTTATAGGCACGGTGAAATCCCAACAGCCATGCCACATGGCAACATCTGGAGCGTCCATCAAAACCATAATTAATAAAACTAATAATGAGGCACGTCTTTCCACATTCTTACAGCTGTAACAATTCAAGTAATTGGGGGGAAAATCCCCAAAACCGTTTCAACTTCCAAGTCCGGACTCCATCGCACTCAACAACCCGGACTGGGGGCAAGAAAAGCTCAACTCTTGCAAAAGACAACCACCTTAGTCCTGATTCGCCGAACTCAGTGCAATCCGGACTGGGGGGCAAAAAAGCTCAACTCCTGCCAAAGACATCCACCTTAGTCCTGATTCACCGAACTCATTGCAATCCGGACTGGGGGCAAGAAAAGCTCAACTCCTGCCAAAGACAACCACCTTAGTCCTGATTCGCCGAACTCAGCACAATCCGGACTGGAGGGCAAGAAAAGCTCAACTCCTGCCAAAGACAATCACCTTAGTCCTGATTCGCCGAACTCAGCACAATCCGGACTGGGGCCAAGAAAAGCTCAACTCCTGCCAAATACAACCACCTTAGTCCTGATTCGCCGAACTCAGCGCAATCCGGACTGGGAGCAAGAAAAGCTCAACTCCTGCCAAAGACAACCACCTTAGTCCTGATTCGCCGAACTCAGCGTAATCCAGACTAGGGGCAAAAAAAGCTCAATTCCTGCCAAATACAACCACCTTAGTCCTGATTCGCCGAACTCAGCACAATCCGGACTGGGGGGGCAAGAAAAGCTCAACTCCTGCCAAAGACAACCCCCTTAGTCCTGATTCGCCGAACTCAGTGCAATCCGGACTGGGGGCAAGAAAAGCTCAACTCCTGCCAAAGACAACCACCTTAGTTCTGATTCGCCGAACTCAGTTTAATCTGGACTGGGGGCGAGAAAATCTCAACTCCTTCCAAAGACAACCACCTTAGTCCTGATTCGCCGAACTCAGCGCAATCCGGACTGGGGGCAAGAAAAGCTCAACTCCTGCCAAAGACAACCACCAAGAAAAGCTCAAATTCTTCCAACAAAATAATCAAAAGCTCATTTTTCACAAACAAACCCAATTTTACTCCCCCATCCAGAAAATCTGCATAAGGGAGTGGGGGGCACATGATAGTACATACAGCTCCTAGAAGGACTACTCCTAGGCTCCTAGCTCCATACAGCTCCTAGAAGGACTACTCATAGGGTCCTAACTCCATATAGCTCCTGGGAGGACTACTCCTAGGCTCCTAACTCCGCGCAGCTCCTGGGATAAGTAGTCCCGCACACCACCAGTCCTAACCAGCTAAGTCCCGCAAGCCTAACCTTGGTAAATCCCAGCACGTAAGATGTTGGCCCAGGCACATGATGGGGACAACTGTCACACATCAATCATGGGAATAATCAGGGCACGTGTTAGAGGATCCCCAGAACATTCTTCAGCCAGTCCCGCACTGACGCGTGTAAAGCATCCACTCCAGCCAGGTGTCCTCCGCTCCCAGAACCAACAGCTATGATCTAAAGGTACCAACCCCAAAACCCTACCCTTGGGCTATAAATAGACCAAGAAGGTGAGGTTTTGGGGTTAATCATTCTTTCACACTCATATACACATACAGCCACCTCACATTCATATTCATCTTCGTCTTCCCAAAAAGCTAGTTCTTACTCTCACGCCGGAGGCGCCGCGGGACTCCAACCCCCCTTCCGGTGTTGTTTTGTAGGAACCCAACCACAACTACACCTCTACAGCGGCGAAGGATCAGGACGGCGTCGAAGGAGCAGCCCCGCCACCAGGAGTTATTAGCAACCACTTCGACCTGAGCCACAAGTATCACCAGTTGTACCTATTGTTACCTTTAAACAATTTCAGTCGGTAAATCCTCCAGAATTTGAAGGTACAGCGGATCTTACTAAAACAAGGGCCTGGCTGAAGAAGATAGAGAAGGCATTCGCACTGGTTAAAGTGGAATCAGATCAGAAGACATATTTTGCTAGTTATTTCTTGAAGGGAGAAGCTAATTACTGGTGGGAGTCCAAAAAGGACAAGGAAGTTTTTTGAATCATTCCAACAGGAGGTCGGGATTTCAAGCCCGGACAAATATAAATTCTAGAAGGACACAAGGCAATTAGAGAAAGGGTAACCGACCTCAAGCCCCAAATCAACAAACAATCATCCGACCACCAATACCCGATTGCAGGACATGTGGAAAAAAGCATACATGGATTTGTAATACGCCAAATGTTACGTGTTTCAAATGCAAGCAAAAGGGACACTACTTTGGGGAATGCCCAACAGGGAAAACAGAGATTACTTGTTTTCATTGCGGAAGAAAGAGACACATTGCTAAAAATTGTAGAGGAGCATCTATGGCAGCCAGCATTCCAAGTATTTTAGCATTACCTCCACCACCGCAGAATCAGCCTAGGGCAAAGAACTTTAATATGTCAATGAAAGAAGCTGTGAAGTGTCCAAATATGGTTGCAGGTACGCTTCCTGTGAATTCTGTAAATGCAAAAGTATTGATTGATTCTGGAGTCACAAGATCTTTTATTTCTAAAGAATTTATTCATAAGTTATATTATGAAACCCAACGGTTGGATGAAATGTTAAATATAAAGTTAGCAAATAACGACCAAGTTCATATAGACCGGGTGTGTCCAGGGTGTGATATCGAAATAGCGGGACATCACTTCTCTGTTGACTTGATACCTTTCAAGTTAGGAGAATTTGATGTTATTTTAGGAATAGACTGGTTAGCTGGTAACAATGCCCATATCGATTGTGCAAATAAGAAGGTGAATCTGCGAACTGAAGAAAATACAACGGTAACATTTAAAGGCAAGAAACGGAAGCAAAGATTCCTAACAATGATGCAGACTAAAAGATTGATACGCCAAGGATGTAAAGCTTATTTAGCCTATGTATTGGATACGGAAAAAGAGAGTCCAAAAATCGAAGACATTCCCGTGGTGTGTGAATTTTCCAATCTATTTCTAGATGAATTTTCAGGACTACCTCCGGATCGAGAAATTGAGTTTACTATTGATTTGGCACCAGGTACTAAACTAGTTTCGAAAGCTCCGTATCGAATGGTACCCGTTGAAATGAAAGAGCTGGCAATACAATAGCAAGATTTTTTGGATAGGAGAATTATAAGGCCTAGTGTATCCCCATAGGGTGCACCGATATTGTTTGTAAAGAAGAAAAATGGCAGTATGTGACTATGTATCGATTATCGTGAGTTAATTAAGTTAACTATCAAGAATAAATATCCGTTGCCACGAATCGATGATTTATTTGATCAACTGAAAGGAGCAGTATGGTTTTCAAAGATTGACTTAAGGTCGGGTTACCACCAGTTAAAGATTAAAGCGGAAGATATTCATAAGACTGCTTTTCGAATGAGATACAGACACTACGAATTCCTCGTAATGGCATATGGATTGACCAATGCACCAACGAAGTTTATGGATTTAATGAATAGAGTGTGCAAAAAGTACTTGGATAAATTTATCATTGTATTTATTGATGACATCTTGATCTACTCGAAGACTGAAGAAGAGCATGCGGAGCATCTGAGAATCACTTTACAAATTCTGAGAAAGAAACAACTTTATGCAAAGTTTTTGAAATGCGAATTCTGGTTAAGAGAAGTACAATTTCTACGTCACATAATCAGTGTTGAGGGAATTTAAGTCGACCCAGCAAAGATTGAAGCTATTTTAAATTGGGAAAGACCAAAGACCCTGACAAAAGTTAGGAGTTTCTTGGGATTGGCTGGTTATTATAGAAGATTTGTTAAAAAATTTGCGAAGATAACTACATCATTAACTAAATTGACTCGGAAGAACGAAAAGTTCGTATGGAATGAATAATGTGAAGAAAGTTTTCAAGAATTGAAGAATCGACTAGTTACTGCACCTGTACTTGCGCTACCAGATGATCAAGGAGATTTCATCATTTACAGTGACGCTTCCTATCGAGGACTTGGATGTGTATTAATGCAGCATGGCAACGTAATTGCGTATGCTTCTACACAACTAAAACCTCATAAAGAGAAATATCCGACGCATGACTTAAAATTAGCTGCCATTGTGTTCGTACTGAAGCTTTGGAGATATTATCTTTATGGCGAGAAATGTGAAATCTACACGGATCATAAGAGTCTGAAATATATTTTTACACAGAAAGAACTTAACATGAGACAACAACATTGGCTAGAGCTGATCAAAGACTACGATGTGTCGATCAACTATCATCCATGTAAAGCAAATGTTGTAGCAGATGCATTAAGTCGAAAGGAAAGATTAAACATGTTGACATCCTCAGAAAAATTGATCAAAGAGTTTGATAAATTGGAAATGAAGTTCGTATTCCAGAAAAATCCACTAAAATGAACTATGCAATGACATTCCAGCTAGATTTGTTGGAAAAGATAAGAAGGTGTCATGAGGTAGTAATGAATCATGAAATCGACAATTTTACAGGAGAAGAAATTACAAGTCAGAAAGATGACAAAAGAATCTTGTGATTTGCCTCAATAATCTGGATACCCAATGTACCGGAATTGAAAGAAGAAATTTTACAAGACGCTCATAACTCGAGATATTCAATTCATCCCGGGAGCATGAAAATGTACAGAGATTTAAAGGAAAACTTTTGGTGGCCAGATATGAAGAAAGAAATAGATGAATGGGTCAGTAAATGTTATACGTGCCAACTAGTCAAAGCAGAGCATCAACGTCTAAGCAGATTACTACAACCACTGGATATTCCAAAATGGAAATGGGAACATTTAGCAATGGATTTTGTAGTAGGACTTCCCAGAACTAGAGCAAACCATGATGTGATTTAGGTTATTATTGATAGATTAACAAAGTCAACACATTTTCTCCCAATCAACGAAAGGTTCTCGCTTGACAAGTTAGTACATCTATATCTTAAGGAGATAGTGATGCGACATGGAGTTCCTGTATCCATTGTATCTGATCAAGATCCACATTTTAATTTGAAATTCTGGAGATAGTTTCATGAATGCCTTGGTACTAAGCTAAATATGAGTACCGCTTATCATCCACAGACGGATGGACAAAGTGAAAGGACGATTGAAACAATTGAAGATATGCTGCGTGTATGTGCAATAGACTTTAAAAGGCAGTTGGGATGAACATTTACCGCTAGTAGAATTCTCTTACAACAACAGATATCATGCTAGCATTGGAATGCCACCTTACGAAGCCATATATGGAAGGAAGTGTAGGTCTTCTATATATTGGGATGAAGTTGGAGAATGCAAAATTCTAGGCCTAGAACTGATTGAAAAGACCAAGGAAAAAGTAGAGCTTATCCAAAACCGACTTGAAGCAACACAAAATCGAAAACGCAAATACGCAGATCAAAAAAGGAAGGATGTGGATTACTAAGAAGGAGAACATGTGTTGCTGAATGTAATAACCCCAATTTTTGAGAAATTTTGAAACCCTTATGAATAGTGTTTTTGCTGAACGAGAAAACTTTTCATGCCACGCTATGTAGGGGTTCTGTTATTGATCTTATGGGATATTATTAGTACTCTATGTGGTATATAAGTGTATGTAAAGATCGTCAGAATCCAATTCCGAACACTTTGATTTTTCCCGGAAATCCACAAGATACGGAGAGAATTGAGTATAAGGTAACAGGATAAAAAGGATTGAAATTAAAGGATTATAGGAGAGGATCATAAAAGGAATATAATATATTGAGAAAGGTTAAGGGAACCTAAGTAATAAGATCCCGGGTATGATCCCTCAAACGATAAACGAGAACGAAAGATAAGCGAACCGTAAAACAAATAAGTGACCAAGAGACAAGCTTGTACAAGAAGCCAGGGATTGTGACATCATCAAACCACAAGGTGTGGACAAGTGGGAGCATAATGACATGTGCAAGGTGACACAAGCATGACATAGAAGGGAAGGAAGTGTGGTTGAATTATAACCACACAAAATCAAGGTTAATTAAGTCATTAACCAAAAACAACACAAAAATCAACCAACCAAGCAAATCATTTCATTTTCATCAAACAAAACACAAAAATATCTTCTTCCCAAGCTAGCTCTCGGCCCATTTCTTAAAATTTGAAGATCCAAGCTCCACCACTTACTATTTAGCAAGGTAATTATCTAAGCTTCCCCATGGATAGTTACATACTTCCTATAAGTTTAAGCTTCTAATTCCAAGCCAATCTTTTTCTATAAATCAAGGAAGAAGATGGTGAATAGTAACCTTCAAGAAATAACTTTAGTTTTCTTGAATTTTTATGAAAGATTAAGGTTATACAAGCAAGGATCAAGGTTCTTTTAGGCATTCAAAGCTCTTGGGTTGTGTTAGGAAGCTTCAAGGAGGTATAAACAACTTTCACCTTTAACTTATAGTTTGAACTTTGAGTTTTGATGAGTTTATGGATGGATTAATGTATATATAGAAATATCCATGTATGTATAGCAAGATCCATGTATGATAGATGGTTTGGTTGGATTTGTGGTGATTTTGGATATGAATCTTGGTTAATGGTTAATGAATCTTAAGTTATGGTTAGTAGATCATGTTTGTGGTTGAATAAGTTGGAAAACCTTGAGATTATGGACTGACTTTGCCTTGATATAAGTTGTGTTTGAGGTATTGATGATGGTTGGGTGGTTTGTAGTGAATTGGTAAAGAATTGGAGTGGTATAAATATTGGTAATCGCGTAAACATAGCCGTCGTAACGTCCGATTTTCTTTGGACTGTTTTTGTGCATAACATTAGGACCCGAGAACCCCCTGCTAGATTATGACCACTGCCATGTTTAGATAGCTCATGTTACGAGCTTCGTTTTGATATGTAGTTCGTTCGATTCCGATGCACGGTTTAGGAGAAACGACCATTTCAAGTAACGGCGTTTCGCGAACGAAACTTTTCCCCTCGCCTTACTTTGGAATGTAGGTTAAAGACCAATAAGGGTTAATTAATGTGTGAAACATTTATGGTAAGTGTGTTAGGCAGTTGGTAAGTCATTCGCGAAGGAATCGCTTTAAGACTCGTAAAGGTTAAGTTATTAAAAATGATGGAGCCGAGAGTACCCGAGTGACTTAAGCGAATCGGTGAGCGTAAAACTAGCATTAGAGTCTAAGTTAGCTAAAGCATAGATTTACAAGTGATTTTGGTTTAATTCCAACTTACTTGTTGTTTATAGGTTATCAGACTCGTCCCGAGCCTTTCTCACCCCCAAGTCGCTCAGGCAAGTTTTCTACCCGTTATACTGTTGTTGTGATGTAAATATATGTATATGCATTATCTTGTGATATTGCATGATTGTTATTAGAAAATTTTGCAATATATTGGAGTATGCTAATATGGTATATATGCATGCCTGTTTCATATTCTTGAAATACATATCTGTTGGTTCATTTAATAATACCTATGCTAGAGGATAGTTGTATCTTGTGTATACCCTTAGTATAGGGACCCAAAGGTGAAAATATTTTCTAAAACCGGGAGTCGAGGATCCCGAGTAGATTTTGTATATATATGGATATGGATATATATATATATATATTTATTTATATATGTTTATAGTTTTCCAAACTATTAATCGAATAAGGTTTATTCGATAACTTTAAACTTTATTTATTATTGAATATTATTTCGAATATCATTCGAGGGCTTATGACTCTTTTATATTATTTATTGAATATTATTTGAATATTCATTCGAGGACTTATGACTCCTTTTATTTATTTATTGAATATTATTTGAATATTCATTTGAGGATGTATGACTCCTTTATTTTATTTAATGAATATTATTTATAATATTCATTCGAGGTATTATGACTCAGCGTATTTTATTTATTGAATATTATTTGAATATTCATTTGAGGATCTATGACTCCGATTATTTGCTGAGGTATATTCTTTATTTTATTAAAGAATAAGGTGTAAATAATCAAACTTATTTTCGGTTATTCAAATAAAGATAATACTTTTATATAAGTATATCTTTGGTTATTTAATATTCGTTTTAAGTATAAGTTTTAAAACTTCTACTTCAATTATTTTTATAAAGATTATTCTTTATGGGAATATTAATTAAAATATAATATTCAGTCATTTTCTAAAATATTCTGGGGACTGATTTACTTCATTAAATCAGCCTTACTCCAAACACTCTTTAAAGTGTTTTCGAGTCTTCAAAATGATTTTTAAAAGTCAGAGCGGATCCCAAAACTCATTTTTATATTTAAGATCTTCCTTTTAAGGGGATTTAAATACTCGCTCAAAACCTGGGGAATCCGGCTCTGTGGTGTATTTTATATTCGCAACAAGGTTGCAGATTTGGTAAATGAATTGATTACTTGCCCAACGTTCGGGAAGTAAGCCCCTCTCATTGAGTCGGCATAAGCGACAGGCCGGGGTACGGTCTATTATTGTGTAAGTGGCTCAGTGGGAGTCCATCAAATGCATAAGTGGCTGAGTGGCAGTCCAGCATAGGTCTTAATTATGACCAGGGTGATGACCAGTGGGGAATTCGTCCATCTACTAGTAGAAAAGGTTACTTATTGGTATCTTTGCCTGATCAGCGAGATATCGGGTTTATGCCAAAATTCTTTTCCTTTCCAAAGTTCATTGGATGTTTCAAACTCTGTTCATACTTTACATAACAGAGGTTCCAGGAAATGTTTAAGAGATATATATATGTGGATATATATATATCGGGACTAAATAAAGTATCTCGTAACTTTATTTCATTCAATAATATTTCAAAGATTGAATCTATTCAAATCTTGTCTTGTAGTCTCATCTATGTGATGAACTTTTGAAACTGATTATAACTTGAACGGTGGTAGTTCAAGTAGTATTGGGAAAGATATAAGTATATTGGGGTATTTGGTAACCTCATCTTTTAAACTTATATCTAATTAATAATTGTCTTATGAATGACAAAGATTTTCAGAAAAACGTTGAGACAAGGTTAGATATATGAGATCACCTTGCAACGATATTTTTTTTATATACAGTTATACACTGGGACTTTGTGTATATTATGCATGGAAGAGGACTTCCAATATTTTGAAAAGTATATATGTATATATACTGAATATTTTGCGACTTCATCGCATTAAGATATCAAACTTGGTTCATTTCTTTTGACCAAGACTTTCATGAGTATTATGAGTAGGCTCATATATTGTAAATCATTATACATATTATTTTGGTGGGCTTGCTGCTCACCCTTGCTTTATTTCTTCATCACACAACAACAGTTAGGAAAGATGGCCAGACCCCAGCAGACCCAGCGCAAGCGCGTGGGAAGCGTCCCGCGTCTTCCCGTTGATGTTGTAGCTGCTATAGCTGCAGAGGTAGATCTATTGTAGATCAGACCATCTACTTTTGAGAATCAATTATGTATAATTATAACTTGTGGCAGATAATGGCAATTAACTGTAAATTTATCAAGTAATCATTTTGGGTTGTAATAACTTTTAAATTGTGGATTCAAAGACTTGTACTTATTTAAATTTCATCTCTGAGACTATAACGGGTTGTGGTGTGTGTTAGTGTGGGGTCACAGCATAAGGTTATTTATTATTAATTAAGTGAAGTGATATTGTGGAAAGAAAGACCGTGACGACCCGGATCCCCGACCCCGGATCTGGGGGTGTTACAGAAATGGTATCAGAGCTAAGCGTTATAAACCTCAGAGATGATGGGACGTAAAGATAATAAGTTCACTAAGCTAATAAGAACTCTTGCCAAGTTCATAGTCGGACTACCTAACGTAGTACTGACAGTTAAAACCCTTATGGGAACCCTTATAAATGTAGCGATAGAAGTGTAGTTCGTTATCGTATAGAGTAGCGGGACTCCGAACCCTGAGGTTGAGGAGCAACAGCGCGATGATATTTTATTACTAATTGGAGATCGGATTGTGGATCCGATAGAGTGTCCTAATGCAGGACCGGATGATGTTGATATTAAGGATGTTGTCCTAGAAGGGATAGTTGCTGAGGAGGATCCCATGGAGGATCCTGACAAGAATGGATAAAGGGCCACTGATGAATTGATGACCATGGTTAGGTCAACTACCAGAGGTAGGATTGGTCGATCACTACCGGAGGTTCGTTCAAATTTGTAAAGATAGTAGCCCCCTTTAACGCGGCTTACTCATAAGACTGAGAAGTTCGAATAGACAGAGAAATGCGAGAACAGCTTTTAAGAACTGAAGCAAAGGTTGGTGACGGCCCCTATGTTGGCGTTGCCGGATGGAAAAAGGAGATTTTGTGATTTGTAAGTGACGCTTCGCATAAGGAATTAGGGTGCTTCTTAGCGCAGCAAGATAATCGCGTCTGCGTCAAGACAATTAAGGTAATATGAAATTCGATATCCCCGCCCATGAGCTTAGGCTCGTTGCAATAGTTTTACCCTAAAGATTGGAGGCACTACTTGTATGGAGAGAAGTGCGAGAATTACCTAAGCCATAAGTGCTCTAGTACATTTTCACGTCACAAAGAGCTCAACATATGCCAGAAGAGGCAGTTAGAGCTAACCAAGAATAATGATTGGGAGATTCTTTATCATTCGGGGAAAGCCAATATGGTGGCTGATGCCCTTAGTAAAAAGGAGAGACTCAAGATGATAATGCCTTTTGGAGAGTTTATAAGAGATTTTGAGAAAATGGAAATAGAAGTGAAGGTAACCGGAGCCGGTACCGAAAAGCTGTTTGAGATTGCAATACAGCCCGAATTATTGGAAAATATCATATTGTGCCAGAAAAAGTTATGAATGAAGGTAGAGAGCCAACAATTAGATAAAAGATTAATATCGAGAAAGATGATAAGGGAATAATGAGGTATTCCTATAGAATTTGGGTTCCGAAAGTTCAAGAGTGTAAGGATGAGAACTTAGATGAGAGCCATAGTTGAGGAATAAGATTTAGAGCAAACCCTGAACGCGATAGTCAGGGAGGTCGCCATCAAGATAGAAGGAACCCATGACATAATGGAGTGGAAAATGAGGATTTTAAATTAAAAGATGACCCCGATTATGGGGAGTAGGATGAAACATTTCATAATAAGGAAACAGAAAGTCGAGTAAGGAAAGGAGACCCGAGACGGTACTCCTATACGGCAATTCATAGACCTGTCTAGACAGAACTTAGACTATTATCCCCAACCACCACTCTGAGGAGACAGTGCGGTGGGAAATTCTTTCATGACCTTTAAGTCGCTAAGCTCTCAGAGTTCCAAGGAACAAGCTGACCCAGTCGAGGGAAGAGCCTGGCTAAAGGAAATAGATGAATCATTTGAGATTCTAAATGATTGACGAACCACAAAAGACTGTTTTGTCACTTACCCTCCCAAGAGAGAGACCACCCGCTGGTGAAAGGCCAAGGAAGGCACGGAGCAAGAGATTATAATAAACTGATTAAAGTTCAGCCAATTGTTTTCGGGATCGTAATTCCCAAGGTTATGGAATAGTGTAAAAGCTTTAGAGCCAGAACAAAGGCAGACGAGTATGATGAATTATGAATCTAAGCTGTAAAAGTTGTTAAGATTCGTTCTGAAGACGCGAATCCAGAATGACGGGATATTTGAAATCAATGCTTATGTTGTGTTGGTTCATGAAATAATGATAAGAGAAAGGAAAATAAAAAGGAATTGAAGTGGAAAGGAATAAAAAGGCAACAGAGTTTGAGGAATGATAAGGGAGTTGGGTATGAGGAAACCCTAAAGACTCCTATTAATAGAAATAGAAAAGTATATGATCGTCAGGATGAGGGTGATTCACCATGAGTTAAAGTTGACGGTTGAAGGCATAAGAGATGCATATAGTTTATCCCCTGTAAGTTGGGAGGATTCGAGGAAACCTTGAGATAATTCGAAGGATAAATAATGAGACGCGGATAGACTAAGGGGATAAGAAAGTAAGAAATTAAGAAAATTGGATGAAGGAAGTGACCTTCAAGAAGGTGAAGTGTAAGACCGGTGGCATGATACCCAGAAAGGGAGACGCCAGATATGAAAGATATCCCAACATTGAGGTGACTGTTGAGATAAACAACAAAAGTAAATAAGGAATTATTAAGAAGAAGTTCACGTTGAACACGACCAATATCTTCCAGAACATCCATGTTATCGTTACCAGATTAGGCAAGAAAAGCGGATAACCGTTGTTATCTTTTGGAGGCCATTTTGATTAACCTCATTTTGTATACAGATGTTATTGTGAAATTAGGCATTTACTATCGAGGTGGGAATGATTGAATAAGATACCCATATCAGGGATATATGACTTTATTTATCCATGGAAGGATGCTTGTACCTTTTTAAAGGTGGAATTAAGGATAGAACATCGGTAACTTAAAACGAATCCTAGGGGAATGCATAAAGGTTGGCATTTCACCCTTAATAGGGATAGTATGAGTTTTGACAGTATGAATTGGAAAGGATTAAGGTAATAATAACCTTTAAGGATTAGTGGAGAAATTCTTCAGAAGTATATAGACAATGGTTCTACTATTAGTAAATGGTATTGTGATATGCCCTGTATCTAGGGAATACAGGAGGAACGATTGAAGGATAACCTTAGAGGTTTTATAAGGAAAAAGGTAATATTCAAAATTCTCAAGAATGGAAATGGGGATAAAGGAAATATGACGTAATTATAATGATGCCAAGTGGGGCACGTGTTAAACCACGAGAAAGTATGGATCAAACCAGTAAAGGTCGAAATTGTTCTAGGCAATTAGGACTTAAGATAAAAGATGTTCTAAGTATAGTTGAGAGTCAGTCGTGACAGTGATTAACCTCTAAAGACTGAGGCAATAACTTATGGAAAAATGGTGATTTTTTTTTTATTCATCAGATTTTAAGGAATACATCTTCACATAAGCTGTGATTGAAATGAGGTAGAAAATTATTTGGAGGTGGTTAAAATGACATTGACTGTAAGGAAATTGTACTATCAGGAAAGGCCAAAGAGGTGGCCGACACTTTAAAGGTAAGAGGATAATTATAGGCACTTGTGCCAAAGGAATACAGTGATGATGGTTAAAACTGTGAAGGTTGTATTATGGTTTGGAAGATTGACATTCCTTCTGATGACTGTGCAATACCCAACCGTAATAGTAGTTAGTAAAGGTTTAATTCGTGTAATCGCCATGAGCGGGCTATCTATCTCAGAAGATACTATCTTGAGATGAGCCAGGACTATATTTCAAAAAGGACTAAACAAACCTTTGAGTTAAGTCTTCTATTGAAGGTATATGATTAAGAATGGTATTAACCTGCTATCGTTGCTTTGAGCAAAACTCTTCTGTAAATTTTATCTGCTTCATGTCATGTATGTATGTCAGAATCAGGAGTGTACTCCATGAATCATGAATGGTGATTATGTTATCTCCTTAGAAGGATTTGATACGACATGTATGGACTCCGTATGGTTAGCTATTAAGACTTCATGGAAAATGAATGACTACAGTGGGTCAGTGGTGGACCATAGTAAGGCAGCAATGATTCTGCGAGTAATGAGCTGATTACAACCGTGAGAGTTGTATTGGAATGGGTGTTGAGATTGAATACCACTAATCGGGTCGTGGTAGTGTATAAGTTATCATTGATAGACTAATTAAGTAGAGTATCTACCTAGTGAATAATTATTCTTTCTTATCAATAGAGAGTCGTATTATTATACGAGGAAGGATGCGGTGCAAGCATAGAATTCTAGTAACGATGATGTATAGAATGAGATCCCAGATTCGATTTTCGATGTCGAGGGAGTTTCAAAGGTGATTATGTATAAGCTCGAGGAAGAGTGTGGGTCTATAGAATGATGGACGGGATAGCGAAAATATTTAAGCATGCAAAATGCGAGGCTATAATGCTCGATGCTGATATAAATACGTATATGTTTTGTTCTCCTATGACAAACCTCTATAGTTCAGAGGTAGATTCCAAGCCAGATATTTTGTGGCAGTATATATTTTTTCATATATACAATTCTCTTCAGTTCGTTCTTTTCTCTCCTTTTCATTTCATGTAATCTGAGAAGAACAACCCTTCCAGAAAGGGGAGGTATTGCCGAACGACTATCTATCTGTGTGATAGAAGCCTAGTAGGATACCATCTATTGTTTAATTGCTTGTCAAGTACTAAAGGCTGGCCACCTTCTGTACTAACTATGCAATAGGACAATTGTTCGTGATCATAGTGATCTCTCAACAAATTCCTTTACTTCTATTTGATTGATCAAATTCCGGAAAATAAAAACAACTGAAAAAGGAGTAATAAAGTGGTGGTAGTATGCGGAATGGGAACACGTTCGTGATACTAAGGTTGACGTGGTTATTAAAAGGTCATAGAACGCTAACGAGCAAAAGTATAACCAGTATAATATTAGGAACGGAAGGTAGTAGCGATTACGAACTGGAAAAGAATGGGTATTGAGAAGCAGAAGCTCTAATGATAAAAGCTATAATGAGAGTCTGTGCAATAGACTTGAAAGAATTTGGAATGATCACTTAATTCGGATTGAGTTATCTTACGACAATAGATCATATGTCATTATCGAGATGTCGCCTTATGAGATCCTTGAGGGAAGATAATGTCGATCTCCCTTATGTTAGGATGAAGTTGTAGAGCGCAAGATGCTCGGACCCGCAGTAGTCCAAAGGACCAAGGATATGATAGATCTAATCAGAGGACGGCTGGTAGTAGCCCAAGATGGACATGATAAGTATGTTGATTTGACACGAAAGGATAAAGAGTATGAAATAGGGGACCTAGTAATGTTATAGGTATCCCTTGGAAAGGATTGATGAGGTTCAGAAAGAAAGGAAAGCTAAGTCTACAATTTGTTGGACCCTTGGATATATTAGGACGTTTGGGAAGTTAGCATATGAGCTAACCCTACCCCCGAACCTGTAGCAAGTTCATAACGTATTTCACGTATCAATGTTAAGGAAGTGTAATTCAGATGCCAGATAAATAGAGGCATATGAGCGCATAGATATGCAACCCGACGTAACCTATATGGAGCAACCAGGAAGGGTTATAGAGTGAAAAGGAACAAGTGCTTAGGAGAAGGATTATCAAACTAGGCAGAGTTTGGTGGTAGAACCACAATGTGGAAAATTGACTCGAGAGTTAGAAAGTGTAATGCTAAGAAAGTATCCCCATTTGTTTTCTATCTGATTCCGGGACGGAATCCTTTTAAGGAGGGGAGACTGTAATAACCCCAATTTTTGAGAAATTTTGAAACCCTTATGAATAGTGTTTTTGCTGAACGAGAAAACTTTTCATGCCACGCTATGTAGGGGTTCTGTTATTGATCTTATGGGATATTATTAGTACTCTATGTGGTATATAAGTGTATGTAAAGATCGTCAGAATCCAATTCCGAACACTTTGATTTTTCCCGGAAATCCACAAGATACGGAGAGAATTGAGTATAAGGTAACAGGATAAAAAGGATTGAAATTAAAGGATTATAGGAGAGGATCATAAAAGGAATATAATATATTGAGAAAGGTTAAGGGAACCTAAGTAATAAGATCCCGGGTATGATCCCTCAAACGATAAACGAGAACGAAAGATAAGCGAACCGTAAAACAAATAAGTGACCAAGAGACAAGCTTGTACAAGAAGCCAGGGATTGTGACATCATCAAACCACAAGGTGTGGACAAGTGGGAGCATAATGACATGTGCAAGGTGACACAAGCATGACATAGAAGGGAAGGAAGTGTGGTTGAATTATAACCACACAAAATCAAGGTTAATTAAGTCATTAACCAAAAACAACACAAAAATCAACCAACCAAGCAAATCATTTCATTTTCATCAAACAAAACACAAAAATATCTTCTTCCCAAGCTAGCTCTCGGCCCATTTCTTAAAATTTGAAGATCCAAGCTCCACCACTTACTATTTAGCAAGGTAATTATCTAAGCTTCCCCATGGATAGTTACATACTTCCTATAAGTTTAAGCTTCTAATTCCAAGCCAATCTTTTTCTATAAATCAAGGAAGAAGATGGTGAATAGTAACCTTCAAGAAATAACTTTAGTTTTCTTGAATTTTTATGAAAGATTAAGGTTATACAAGCAAGGATCAAGGTTCTTTTAGGCATTCAAAGCTCTTGGGTTGTGTTAGGAAGCTTCAAGGAGGTATAAACAACTTTCACCTTTAACTTATAGTTTGAACTTTGAGTTTTGATGAGTTTATGGATGGATTAATGTATATATAGAAATATCCATGTATGTATAGCAAGATCCATGTATGATAGATGGTTTGGTTGGATTTGTGGTGATTTTGGATATGAATCTTGGTTAATGGTTAATGAATCTTAAGTTATGGTTAGTAGATCATGTTTGTGGTTGAATAAGTTGGAAAACCTTGAGATTATGGACTGACTTTGCCTTGATATAAGTTGTGTTTGAGGTATTGATGATGGTTGGGTGGTTTGTAGTGAATTGGTAAAGAATTGGAGTGGTATAAATATTGGTAATCGCGTAAACATAGCCGTCGTAACGTCCGATTTTCTTTGGACTGTTTTTGTGCATAACATTAGGACCCGAGAACCCCCTGCTAGATTATGACCACTGCCATGTTTAGATAGCTCATGTTACGAGCTTCGTTTTGATATGTAGTTCGTTCGATTCCGATGCACGGTTTAGGAGAAACGACCATTTCAAGTAACGGCGTTTCGCGAACGAAACTTTTCCCCTCGCCTTACTTTGGAATGTAGGTTAAAGACCAATAAGGGTTAATTAATGGGTGAAACATTTATGGTAAGTGTGTTAGGCAGTTGGTAAGTCATTCGCGAAGGAATCGCTTTAAGACTCGTAAAGGTTAAGTTATTAAAAATGATGGAGCCGAGAGTACCCGAGTGACTTAAGCGAATCGGTGAGCGTAAAACTAGCATTAGAGTCTAAGTTAGCTAAAGCATAGATTTACAAGTGATTTTGGTTTAATTCCAACTTACTTGTTGTTTATAGGTTATCAGACTCGTCCCGAGCCTTTCTCACCCCCAAGTCGCTCAGGCAAGTTTTCTACTCGTTATACTGTTGTTGTGATGTAAATATATGTATATGCATTATCTTGTGATATTGCATGATTGTTATTAGAAAATTTTGCAATATATTGGAGTATGCTAATATGGTATATATGCATGCCTGTTTCATATTCTTGAAATACATATCTGTTGGTTCATTTAATAATACCTATGCTAGAGGATAGTTGTATCTTGTGTATACCCTTAGTATAGGGACCCAAAGGTGAAAATATTTTCTAAAACCGGGAGTCGAGGATCCCGAGTAGATTTTGTATATATATGGATATGGATATATATATATATTTATTTATATATGGTTATAGTTTTCCAAACTATTAATCGAATAAGGTTTATTCGATAACTTTAAACTTTATTTATTATTGAATATTATTTCGAATATCATTCGAGGGCTTATGACTCTTTTATATTATTTATTGAATATTATTTGAATATTCATTCGAGGACTTATGACTCCTTTTATTTATTTATTGAATATTATTTGAATATTCATTTGAGGATGTATGACTCCTTTATTTTATTTAATGAATATTATTTATAATATTCATTCGAGGTATTATGACTCAGCGTATTTTATTTATTGAATATTATTTGAATATTCATTTGAGGATCTATGACTCCGATTATTTGCTGAGGTATATTCTTTATTTTATTAAAGAATAAGGTGTAAATAATCAAACTTATTTTCGGTTATTCAAATAAAGATAATACTTTTATATAAGTATATCTTTGGTTATTTAATATTCGTTTTAAGTATAAGTTTTAAAACTTCTACTTCAATTATTTTTATAAAGATTATTCTTTATGGGAATATTAATTAAAATATAATATTCAGTCATTTTCTAAAATATTCTGGGGACTGATTTACTTCATTAAATCAGCCTTACTCCAAACACTCTTTAAAGTGTTTTCGAGTCTTCAAAATGATTTTTAAAAGTCAGAGCGGATCCCAAAACTCATTTTTATATTTAAGATCTTCCTTTTAAGGGGATTTAAATACTCGCTCAAAACCTGGGGAATCCGGCTCTGTGGTGTATTTTATATTCGCAACAAGGTTGCAGATTTGGTAAATGAATTGATTACTTGCCCAACGTTCGGGAAGTAAGCCCCTCTCATTGAGTCGGCATAAGCGACAGGCCGGGGTACGGTCTATTATTGTGTAAGTGGCTCAGTGGGAGTCCATCAAATGCATAAGTGGCTGAGTGGCAGTCCAGCATAGGTCTTAATTATGACCAGGGTGATGACCAGTGGGGAATTCGTCCATCTACTAGTAGAAAAGGTTACTTATTGGTATCTTTGCCTGATCAGCGAGATATCGGGTTTATGCCAAAATTCTTTTCCTTTCCAAAGTTCATTGGATGTTTCAAACTCTGTTCATACTTTACATAACAGAGGTTCCAGGAAATGTTTAAGAGATATATATATGTGGATATATATATATCGGGACTAAATAAAGTATCTCGTAACTTTATTTCATTCAATAATATTTCAAAGATTGAATCTATTCAAATCTTGTCTTGTAGTCTCATCTATGTGATGAACTTTTGAAACTGATTATAACTTGAACGGTGGTAGTTCAAGTAGTATTGGGAAAGATATAAGTATATTGGGGTATTTGGTAACCTCATCTTTTAAACTTATATCTAATTAATAATTGTCTTATGAATGACAAAGATTTTCAGAAAAACGTTGAGACAAGGTTAGATATATGAGATCACCTTGCAACGATATTTTTTTTATATATAGTTATACACTGGGACTTTGTGTATATTATGCATGGAAGAGGACTTCCAATATTTTGAAAAGTATATATGTATATATACTGAATATTTTGCGACTTCATCGCATTAAGATATCAAACTTGGTTCATTTCTTTTGACCAAGACTTTCATGAGTATTATGAGTAGGCTCATATATTGTAAATCATTATACATATTATTTTGGTGGGCTTGCTGCTCACCCTTGCTTTATTTCTTCATCACACAACAACAGTTAGGAAAGATGGCCAGACCCCAGCAGACCCAGCGCAAGCGCGTGGGAAGCGTCCCGCGTCTTCCCGTTGATGTTGTAGCTGCTATAGCTGCAGAGGTAGATCTATTGTAGATCAGACCATCTACTTTTGAGAATCAATTATGTATAATTATAACTTGTGGCAGATAATGGCAATTAACTGTAAATTTATCAAGTAATCATTTTGGGTTGTAATAACTTTTAAATTGTGGATTCAAAGACTTGTACTTATTTAAATTTCATCTCTGAGACTATAACGGGTTGTGGTGTGTGTTAGTGTGGGGTCACAGCATAAGGTTATTTATTATTAATTAAGTGAAGTGATATTGTGGAAAGAAAGACCGTGACGACCCGGATCCCCGACCCCGGATCTGGGGGTGTTACACTGAAGATATCACCATGGAAAGGATTGAATAGATTTGGCAATAAAGGCAAACTAAATCCATGATACGTTGGTCCATTTGAAATTTTGAAGAGAGTTGGAAAGGTCGCATACGAATTAGCCTTACCGCCCCATATGCAGCATATCCATAATCTGTTTCACGTGTCAATGCTTAAGAAATATAATCCTGATTCGAGACATGTAATAGAATATGAGCCGATAGAGCTTCAAGCTGATTTGTCTTATATAGAAAAGCCAATTAGAATTTTAGATCGGCAAGAGAGAGTATTGAGAAATAAATCTGTACCACTAGTGAGAGTCTTGTGGAGAAATCCTGCTCCATTATGTAATGATTGAGAAATTACGCTTGTATTATATCTTAATAAAGATGATTTATGTGTTTTATTATGTCATTAAGTGTACTGAGTTATAAAACCCTAGTCGTTATGTGTTATGTGTGTTATGTTTTGGTCAGAATGTGTTTTGGGTAATTATCATGTGTTTTATTCTAGGTTAAACGCTTTTATATCAAAAGTTGTATGGCCTAAACAGTGTTTTAATAGCTGATAATTCATACAAACTCATTGGCCTTATTTTGCCTAGTATGGCTTATACCATAGCAATATTATGAACATCCAGTTTTACAAATTTTCTTGTTTCGCGAAAAAAAATGACTTTTTCGGGCCCTTTCGGGTGTCAAAAGCCCCACAAAATCATATTTTTATTTTAATAGGATCATGAAAATATCAAATATCATTTTTCCTTGCATTTTTCTATTATTCACAATTTTTGGGAATTTTTGGCATATATTTTGTATTTATTGGATATTTAAAAATTCAAAATTAATACCCAAAAATTATAAAATTAGGGGCGAATTTATTTTACTAGATGTATAGTTAGCGCCTTAATTTTAATTAGGGGTATTTTTATTACTACTATATATAGCTAATTTATTATTAATTAATTATTGAAAACTAATTATTCTGAAAATTAATTTGGGGGTGAATATTGTGTTCTTGAGTTTGCTGAAGAATCAATCCTTGATTTTGAGAATTTCTGGAATCCAAATCATATCATGTGAGTATCCAAATCAATCCTCTCGATCTCCTCTACATGTTTATGTGATCAATTTCATGTTTTGATTTCTGTATTGTTGTGTATATGTTGTGGACTTGATGATTTCATTAAGAAAATACCTTAGTAGATTTAACTTAGTGAAAAATGTAGCACTCAATGGATAAGCAAATATTTTCCCGATGGATGACTCAATATAGTCCCGATGGATAAGGATTTGACATCCATCGAGTGAGTAGCTTATGTAACAATAAGTATGAAGCACATTTCTGCAAATACCTTTGTTTAGATTATGTAGTAGCATATAAGTCATGTTGACTTTAATTAGATATGAAGAATAGGTTGATTAATTGTACATAGATGATGTCTTGTCATTCTGCATAAATGAAATGAAATCAAGTGCCAAATAGCTACCCGACGAATGATCAACAAAGCTACCTGATAGATGATTAACAAGGCAACCCGACGGATGATCATGTACCCGACGGATGATCATGTACCCGATGGATGATCAATTCAAACATCTGTTGATAGTGACAACACAGTCACATGCATCGAGTGTATGCAAAAGGAATGTGGAAGCCTATTCAACTTGGTTTTTGAGAACAAAGAAGCATTGCCATTTCCATGCTATTATGAAGATATTCAAAGATGCTGGAATAGAGTAATGAAGTAGCATTGTATTAGACTTGATAGGTTTTATTTTATTATCTTGTCTTATTACTGTGTAATCTTGGTGATATATAAACCAAGAGTAGCAATTAGAACAACAAGAAGACTAAGCAATACATTTTTCTTAGAGAAATAATTGTAAGCTGTATCCCTAGCATTTCTCAGTAAGTTTAGTTGTTCTTATTATTGTAAGCAGCTGTGAGCTATTCAAGCTTCACAGAGTTCTCTTTATATATATATATATATATATATATATATATATCTGGTGGATACATTCAAATCCACCAGAAAGTTTTAAAGACTTGTGTTTTTATTACTTTGTGTTTTGATTCATCTTTAACTTGTTATTCCGCATTCTGCAAATCAAAACACTATCTTATATATATATTAAGTTAGAACATTTTATTATTCAGAAAAAGTTTCAAGAATTCCATTCAACCCCCCTTCTGTAATTCTTGTTGCATTGTTAGGGACTAACATGGATTTCAAAATCATAATTTAGGGTTCTTGACTGTGAATTAGGGGTTTTTGATTCTGGGGTTATGGGATGAAATTGATCATGAGGATAGCTTTATATGACTGTTTATGATTGATTTACACTACTTATATCATCAAACAATAGCTCTAATTAGTAGTTCATGTTTTAGGGTTTATGCAATTTTTAGCTTGATCATTTTTTGTTTTATAGTAATCTGAGGTTGTTTTGCTGATACGGGTTTGATTGTACAAGTTCTAAACTCTATTTTAAGCTATTATTTGTAAAATTTTATGTACAAAATAGTTAGTTTGGATTTTGACCAGAATTATTTGTGTTTTGGTCGGAGAAATTGTTGAAGGGGTTATTAGGATTAGATGTTGATATGGTTGAGTTCCTGATGAGATTTTGAATGAAAACCACGTTGAGATCGACCAAAATGATATCAATTTGACCCCAAATCAAGCTCGCCGGATTTTTCACGTTCCTGGCCGGAGTTCGAGCTGGAGACAGCGTTGATGGCAGTGGACTGTTGGGCTGAGTTGCTGTGATGCTATAGATTGACAACGTAGCAGAAATGACTCGAAACGGAGTCGATTTGAACAAGAAAATGATCATCGGCGTTGGGCTCCGGTGGCCGGAACCTCGTCGAGTTCTGGGTTGTGAAGAACACTGGCGGGTTGTTCTTGCCAACCCGAACCCGACCCGTTTTTCTGAAAATAAAATCCGGTTTTGATCTTCAAAACCCAATTCTAATTTCTGGATATTTTATTTTATTTTTATTTTTGTAAAGTCAGAAAATTAGTTTCTTTTATTTAGAAAATCAAATAATTAAATTGATTAATTATTAATTTATTCTATAAATGAATTTAAACTATTTTCTTAATTTAGAAAATCTGAAAATTATTTATTTATTTATTTAATTGTATCTTATCTATTTATTATTTATTAAAATTGATTAATTACGTTACAATTAATCAATTTATTTGAGTAATTTATAATAAATTCTATTTAATTCCAAAAATTAGGGAAAATCATTTTTAAATTTAATTTTTTTTCCTAGATAATCATTTTAAAATATATTTGAGGTACAATTATTTTGAATAATTATTTATATTGACTGATAATTGATTGATTCTTGTTTATTGCATAATAATTGAACCATTTATCCGATTTAATCGAAACGAAAGCCCTTAAACTCAGAAATATGACACGATTCCAATAAAATAGGTTTAAATCTTAATTTCTTTCAAGGGTGAGTTGGCTTACGGTATTTATCCATTTACAGACCTGATGAATTATAAAGGCGAGTCCAATAAATCCCAGAAAATTAGGAAACGAGTCGGATATTGATTGTTAATGTGAATAGAGATCCGATTTCGATTCTAAAAATATTTTGAGTTTAAATTAACTATGTGCTATGTGATTTATGTGAGTACTTGAGTCCTAAATGCTAGATAATTTATATTTGGGTCAAATAGAAGCGTATGGGTAGACGATAAGGGCTACGTGGTCTCAGTCAGAGATACGATTGCGGTGTCAGTCAACTAAATGAGTATCTTTGTTTGATAGATACAACTCCAACAAGGCGGAATCAACCCGTGCTTGATAAGTGTGATATACCTGAAGTAAAACAAGTATCAGATAAGTTTTTCCCCAATTCTAAGTTCAGAATAGTGAATTGCTCTCTATTTTCCATGGCGGCTATACCCTGATAACTCTGTTCACAAACACTAATACATAATTATTGTTCCTTTATTTATAATTCATTTCGATTCCTGATTTCTCCTAATTCATTGAATCCTCTATTCGTATTCCAATAATATATATCTATGTATGTTAGGTCACACAACACTATAGAAGGGGGTTGAATATAATATTTATATAATTAAATCGATTTCAACACAAGTATGTAACAAAGATCAAGTTATATTCAAATAAACTCTGTTACAATAGAACTGTTGTTCTCTCTCAGTGATAAACAATATCAGTAAGAGCTGCTAGGTTATAATGTATAATCTTCTCGATAATGATAACACATATAGTGTAAACCCTAAGCTGTGTTTATATAGTACACAATTACAGGATATCTTCTAATTGATATAGAATATAATTCTCTCTCCTAAAATATATTAATTAGATATCTTTTACAAGTCTTCTAGTCCTCTAACTCTTCATGCATATCTTCTTTTGTTTTAGTCAAGATCTTCTCCTGTAAATTAGCCGCATTCCTTATCTGAAGTCTTCCCGCACTTAAGTCCTGATATATATCTTCTGACGCCTTAAGTTCTGATATTAAGTTCTGACTTCAGTAAGTTCTGATTTAAGTAAGTCCTGATAAGTCCTGTTGTTAAGTTTTGAAAACTAAACAAAAATTAGATTAGACATGACATCTCAAATATATCTAACAATCTCCCCCAACTTGTAAATTATGAAAAATATACAAGTTAATAGATTTGATGATGTCAAAAACATTTAAGTACAAATGCAATGAGAGTTTAATAAGATAACTAACTACCACTTACAGTCCTTGTAGCTTTTACCAATCTCACTGAGTCAATCTAAATCCAAAGTGATTCTTGACAAAGTTTGATATCAGCTTTTCTTCTTTATTCCTCAGGACTTGAGCTATTGTAGCTTTGACTTGCTTCAATTCTTCACCCTGACTACCAATCTGGTAGATTACAGTCCTAAGTGATGAGATGTGATTTCTTTCTAAACCATCACCAAGTCTGATCACCCTTGGATGAGAAAAGTCTTTATTGTAGCACATACATTTCTCTTTCAAAATCACTTCAAGTTTAGCAGATCATTCTTCATTGGAATTTCACTTCCATCATCTTCAACTATGTTTGGAATTAATTCTGTAACCCTTGAACCATAAATTCTTGCTTTATCTCTTATGGTCTTCATTATGAAATTTGACCATCTCCTGGTAATCTCGGACTTTATCTCTAAAAGATAATGAAAGAACTGAAGTTCTTTTAGAGATTTGTTCAGCACATCTGATTCTGACATTTGATATGTTCTTCCATCTTCAAGAAATATAATCAGATTTTCTTTGACATTATGTTTATCATGAGCATCCAGTACCACTAGAACAGATATAACCTTGTCAAGGTATTTCTGTGTAACTTCTTCAAGAGATTTGTCAGTCAATAAGAATGGATCTCTAGTAGCTACTTCAACTCTTGTCTTGATCTTGGCTTCATCAGAACTGTTAGGTCCCAATGTGTTTGTAGAAGGGGGGTTGAATACAAACGTTACCAAATAATCGAATAAAATGCGGAATAAAAAATGTGAAACAAAATTCAAGTTAAATAAAAATATTATTAAACTTGAAATGTGTTACAACAACTGTATCGATTACAAGGTATTAATCTCAAATCAATTATCACAAATCTAGAATAAATTCGACATGAACTTTTTCCATTTTTGCAATAATTAGAATCAAATGCTAAACGCGATTTGAGATTAAGTTCTAGGGATTTTAATCCGCTAGATTGATACACAAGAACAAGATAAATAATTCTAGTGGTTTGGATTTAACATTAACAAACTAGAAATTGATCTTGAATTTCTGCAGAGAAGAATGATATATTTCAAGGCGGCTGCTCTCTTTTTGTTCTTGTATTTTGATTGAGATGATTAATGATATGCTGCTTCTCTGCTTCTATTTAATCAATCAGCTGAATCAATTGAATTGGAATGACAATCCTTTAAGCTTGCAAGACTTTCGGTAGGACAATTGAATGAACTAGCAAGACAATCTGAATGAACTAGCAAGACAATCAGAATGAACTAGCAAGACAATCACCCTCCTGATGTAACTTTCGGTATGACAATGTAAAATGGCCTAGCATGACAATCGGTATGACAATCCAGATTGTCATGCTAGTTCATTTTCAATTGATTTGCTGATTTAAGATTTGAATTTAATCCAATTAAACTTCTGAAAATTCCTAAAATTCCTAGAATTAATTCAGAATTAATTAATCAATTAATTCAATTAATAAATAAATTATTCTTCGCAGATATAATTTATTTTCTTAATTAAATTAGATGACTCAATTAATTAATAGAGAATTAATTCTAGTCTTGAGCAGCAACCATTCTTTTGCAAATCTTCTGAAAATCACTGAAAATTATGAATCAATTCCACCACTTCAACGTTGACACTCGATGTACTGTCTGGTTCATGAGTGACTAACTTCCGTGACGTTTCTTCATGTCTTGACTCTGACACTTTGATTTTCTTCAGATTAAATCCTTGTAATTAATGATACTCTGACGAGATCTCTGTCACTCGATTAAATCCACGATCTTGATTTATATCACTGAGGCATGATCAACTTCTTGAACTTCTTCCAGTGAATTAACTTCTCAAGTCTGTAGATGAACCTTGTCTCTGAATCCTTTGACAGATATTACTTTGCGAGATCTCTCTGATGGTAGTTCCACTATTTACTTATTACATTCTTATTTGAGTTGAGTTGAATCCTCGAATATACAAATAGGCTATGACATATGACTTACAATCTCCCCCTATTTGTTTGTTAGACAATAACACACAAATACCTAGAGGATAACTCAACTAACAAATAAGAAAAAGATATAAACATACATGCAAAGTAAATAGCAGAAAAGTTCTGGATGAGATTTAACATTTTCCAGATTCCAAGTAGATGTTCCTCTAGACTGAACATATCTTCAAGTAGTTCCATCTTCATTTGTACAACCACATTTCCTGTTGAGAAGCCCATATCTCTTGCTTCTCCCCCTATGAGAATCAACTGATTAAAGAAGATCACCTTCGTTTTACCACCTCTCCCGTACAATAGGATCCGCAGATAAAAACAAATGGTACTCCCCTAACAGCTTCTTCCCTTACTAGGAAATCACCTTGTGTTTACCACCTCTCCCGTACAATAGGATCCGCAGATAAAAACAACAATGGTGTGGTGTAGTGTACATATAGGATCTTTTTCTTCCTCCCTGCTATTTCTCCCCCTTAGTTGAGGAATCCTCCAAACTATTTCTTAAGCTTTTATCTCCCCCTTAAAGAAGGAATGTATGCCGTCGTCTGAAGGAGTTCTCATATTTCACTTGGTTGGAAAAGAAATAACAAGTAGTTTCTTTTTCTACCTCACTGTGAGTGTGTGATTCTGTTTAGTGTACCTCACATGTGTTTCACTCTTCTCTCCACTCGTGTTTACACTCATTCTCACAAGTGTATCACTCTTCTCTCATAGCTCCAAAAATCAGCTGTACCTGCAAGGAAAATCACCTTAGCCATCCTTAAGGAGGTCACAGGTGGTGCAATGGGAGTTCACAAATCCCCATCCTTGTTAAACTCGTCAGATGAATCTGAGTCATAATTTACAAGTTGCTAGTTTCCCTTTTAGGGTTCCAGATTTGAATTCTGGGAAGGTAAACAATGATCCAACGAATTTAGCATAAAGATCAAAGTTCCCTTCTAATGTCTGTGAAGACATTTCCTTGTGACTTATCAGGTAATATCTGAATCATTGTCAACAAGTTGCCGATCTGCACCTATGTCAGATCCACTATCCGCAGATGCATCCAGGGGATTTAAGCCTGGGGAGGTAGACACTAACCACTGACATATGGCTTTTGGATCAGTATCCTCTCCTAACACCTGTAAAGGCAATTGGTCCACTAACGAACCTTGAACAATCGAATCTGACCTTAAAATGGTCGAAACTCTTGTTTCCGTCAACTCATCCTTTGTGTGTGTAACCTCTCCTTGTGCATCAAGAATTGATTATGTTTGAAGTGGTGACACTACATCGGATACCTTGGCCGACAGGCAAAATTCAATAGACTCACCCTGTTGAGAGAATGAATCTAGTAACTGTTTTTGTGCCTTTTCAGCCATTACATCTTTTTGAGAAGATGTATGGGGGCTAGCAGTTGTCTCGGTTTAAATACTACTCATCTATGTAGGAGACAGAGCTACTGGGTTGACTACAGAACCTTCCTTATGTGGTGCACTAGGCACTATCTCCCTCACGCTCATTCATACTACATTTAGTGGTAAGAGAGTGTTGGTTGGTTCTGTTTTTGTGTTTGTCTTTACAGTCTGGGATAGACGTTGTGGGTTTTCAACCTCATGACTGTCAATGAAAGAAAGTCATTGGAGACTGAACCTGTAACACAGAATATATGGTAATAGAGAGAAAATGATTTACAATAGTGATTTCAAAAGATTTTACATGAAATAAGAAATCACTAATGTAGAAAGAAGTTTAATTTTTGTTTTTCAATATGAATGAGTTTTTGATAAAACATTGATCACTTAGGGTAAAGTTTAAGTAATTCTCATTCATGTCAAAAGCTTACAAATATCTGCAACATAATGTTAACAAGATATCATTGACCGATACTTGTCAAGTACTTTAGATACTAATTGTTATGTTGCATAAACAATATACCACTGCACATATAAAACAATATGATTGTGCCTAGTGATAAAAGAGTTATAAATATGACGACTCTACTAGTTCATATGAAATTATAACTTCTGTTAGAGTGCCATACCATGTCGTTGACGATTGCTTGAGCAGTATACTAGTTCATACCAACCTGAATTGAGATTGTGAAGAAGAGATTGCATAGTCCAATAGATCTGCAACTGCAAAGTCCATGAACTGTGGTGCACTGACTTCCTCTTTTAACTCACCAACCAGGAGTACACTTGTACACATCTTACTAGAGTACAATTCCAAGTGTAATGTGCAGCAGGTGTCTGATATGTCGTAATATTCTCAAGTCTCGTCACTGGTGCTATATGTTAGATACTGCTTCCTGATAATAACCTAGCACAATATACAAAATTACAATGATAACATTCCCAGCTTGCAAACAGCCATATCCCTCAGATAAACCTTTGCTGTTATCTCCAAAGGTAACCAGGGGGCCAGCTTTCTCAACCACATTTGATAGCAGGGCTCTATCTCCGGTCATATGTCTTGATGATCCACTGTCAAGAATCCACACTACCGGTTATACTTGTTTAATGCCCTGCACTACAAATGGATTAGACCTTCTTCGGAACCCAAACTTGGTTGGGCCCGGCATACTTGTAGAACTGTCCTTTGTCAGGCAAAACAACATTTTTAATTTTAATGGTCTCAACATCCTCAATGACTGAACATTTGACCTTGTAAACAGCCTTAACAAATTTCTGTTTAAGCTTAGGCACAAATGTCTCCTTTCTAGCCTTAGAAGGACTAGCAGTCTTAGACCTATCATGCTTCTTGTTATTCACATGCTGACGAGGAGTAGTCTTATCATTAGACACATGCTTACCATTAAAATAAGCATACATCATATTAAAAGCACAAGACATACAATTAGCAACACCACATGCTTTATGAGAGTGATTAACATCAGGCAATTTATGCATGGTAGACATGGCATTATTGTTATCCAACTCATGTGTGTCTGAGTTAGTCTCAGTTGCTTTCACAACTTTGACTGGAACTTTCAACTCACTTGACTTGGAAACAATCTTCTCATTAGCATGATCTTCAGCACGTATTTCTTCATGAATAACAGAAGAGGTCGCATCAAATGGTTCAGCAATTGATGCTTTATAGAGGGGTTCATCAACACCCTTAAGCACATGTGGTACTTCCCTCCCTTTAGCACATACATGAGGAGGGGAGTTTATGCCTAATTCTCCAATAGCAGCATTGTAATCATAACCTATTCCAGATGTTTGATTAACAGCTTGCTTACTGTAGAACTCTTTAGCCTTCGAACAAGAATTGAAGTAGGCTCTAACCTTAGTCTCAAGACCGGTGATCTTGTCTTTGAGAATAGTTTCGAGTTTTCTATAACAGTCAACTCTATTCTCTAGAAAAGATACCTGTTCTTTTAATCTGTCTTGATTAATGTGCACAAGTCTTAATTCATTGACCTCTTTCTCAAGGTCTGTGATCTGTAAACTTAACAGTTCATTATCACGACGTGCACAATCTAAGTTACCTCTTAGATGATAAACCATTTCAGCATCAGAAAGTTTTACCTCTATTCTTGACGATGAAGCTTTTCCATCAATAGCCATAAGAGCAAGATTTCCTTCATCTTCATCTTCACTGTCAGTATCATCCCAGCTTCTTCCCTTTGCCAGATAAGCCCTTTCAGAGTTCTTTCTTACTTGCTTTGGCTTCCTACATTCTGTGGCAAAGTGTCCCAACTCATTGCAGTTATAGCATCTAATGGTGCTTCGATCAACCATCCCTGTTTTGTATCCACCACTGCTGGTGTTAGAGGATGAGGATCCACCTTTCTGGAATTTGTTGTAGTTGGACTTGTACTTAAGCTTGGGATTCCTCTTGAATCTGACATGGGAGAATCTCTTGACAATTTGGGCCATTGACTCGTCTTCCAATTGCTCCAGCTCTTCCAAGGAATAAAAATCATCACTTGATTGATTTGTAGTAGGAGGATCATATTCTGCTACTAACTCATTTTCCTCACCCTTGGAAAACTGTACCATTCTTTCTAACTGTTGAGATTGTTGTTGTTGTTGACCTTCAGCTACAAGTGCATTAGATGTGCTGACCATTCTATCCTTCCCGTAGACTTCCTTCTGTTGAATCTGCTCCAACTCATAAGTTTTTAACACTCCATAGAGCCTGTCCAAAGAAATCTCACTCAGATCTCTAGCTTCTCTAATGGCAGTGATTCTATGTTCAAGATGAGCTGGCAGTGTTAAAAGGAACTTTTTGTTGACCTCCCTGATTGAATAATACTTTCCATTGATGTTCAGGTTGTTGATCAACGCATTGTACCTCTCAAACACTTCAGTAATTCCTTCTCCTGGATTTGATTTGAAATGTTCATATTCAGAGGTTAGGATTTCCAACTTGTTCTCCCTAACTTCCTCTGTGCCTTCATTAATCACCTCAATAGTTTCCCACATGTGTTTGGAATTTTTACAGTTCATCACATGTCTGTTCATCAAGGGATCAAGGGAATCAATTAATATTAATTGAAGGCTGGCATCCAAGGAGGCTTCTTCCTTCTCAGCAGGAGTAAAATCTTCAGGCTCTTTTGGATAAGTTCTAGCTTCAGTAGTCACCACACCATCTATTATTACCTCCGGTTCAATAACCATCGGAGTTTTTATACCCTTCTTTAACAAGTTTGAATATTTGGGATTTGCAACTTGTAAAAATAATAGCATCTTCTTCTTCCACATGATATAATTCTCTTTATCAAATTGTGGAATTTTAACGGTTCCAACTTTATGTGAAGTCATTATGAATTTTTGAATAAATAAAAATTCAAGGAGTTGAAAAATCACAAAAGTCTAGGATCTTGATTTGTTCGTTAATCAGAAGGCTCTGATACCAATTGTTAGGTCCCAATGTGTTTGTAGAAGGGGGGTTGAATACAAACGTTACCAAATAATCAAATAAAATGCGGAATAAAAAATGTGAAACAAAATTCAAGTTAAATAAAAATATTATTAAACTTGAAATGTGTTACAACAACTGTATCGATTACAAGGTATTAATCTCAAATCAATTATCACAAATCTAGAATAAATTCGACATGAACTTTTTCCATTTTTGCAATAATTAGAATCAAATGCTAAACGCGATTTGAGATTAAGTTCTAGGGATTTTAATCCGCTAGATTGATACACAAGAACAAGATAAATAATTCTAGTGGTTTGGATTTAACATTAACAAACTAGAAATTGATCTTGAATTTCTGCAGAGAAGAATGATATATTTCAAGGCGGCTGCTCTCTTTTTGTTCTTGTATTTTGATTGAGATGATTAATGATATGCTGCTTCTCTGCTTCTATTTAATCAATCAGCTGAATCAATTGAATTGGAATGACAATCCTTTAAGCTTGCAAGACTTTCGGTAGGACAATTGAATGAACTAGCAAGACAATCTGAATGAACTAGCAAGACAATCAGAATGAACTAGCAAGACAATCACCCTCCTGATGTAACTTTCGGTATGACAATGTAAAATGGCCTAGCATGACAATCGGTATGACAATCTAGATTGTCATGCTAGTTCATTTTCAATTGATTTGCTGATTTAAGATTTGAATTTAATCCAATTAAACTTCTGAAAATTCCTAAAATTCCTAGAATTAATTCAGAATTAATTAATCAATTAATTCAATTAATAAATAAATTATTCTTCGCAGATATAATTTATTTTCTTAATTAAATTAGATGACTCAATTAATTAATAGAGAATTAATTCTAGTCTTGAGCAGCAACCATTCTTTTGCAAATCTTCTGAAAATCACTGAAAATTATGAATCAATTCCACCACTTCAACGTTGACACTCGATGTACTGTCTGGTTCATGAGTGACTAACTTCCGTGACGTTTCTTCATGTCTTGACTCTGACACTTTGATTTTCTTCAGATTAAATCCTTGTAATTAATGATACTCTGACGAGATCTCTGTCACTCGATTAAATCCACGATCTTGATTTATATCACTGAGGCATGATCAACTTCTTGAACTTCTTCCAGTGAATTAACTTCTCAAGTCTGTAGATGAACCTTGTCTCTGAATCCTTTGACAGATATTACTTTGCGAGATCTCTCTGATGGTAGTTCCACTATTTACTTATTACATTCTTATTTGAGTTGAGTTGAATCCTCGAATATACAAATAGGCTATGACATATGACTTACAAGAACCTAACCCTGCTCTGTCTCTTGGTTCTCTAGAATTCAATCCAATCGTCATGAAGTCAGATGGCAATTGATTTTTCTTTGGATATGATAGTTTGACATTCTTTCATAGGAGTTTCTTTTTATCAGTAAACGTCAATTTATTCAAATCAACTTGAGCACTGTTAGAGGTTGATGTCTTGATGACTTGATCAGGATTTGTTATTTCTTCTGTAGCTTGCTGTTCTTCATTCTGAACAACTTGAACTGTGTCAGAGGTTGTCTTGGTTTCTTCAGTTATCTTCCTTCTCTTCAGAGTTTGAACAGTTTCATCTACTACAACACCATCATCAAATACTTGAACCAGTTTGCATACAGGTTTCATCAGGATTTGAGGAATCTTCATCTCCTGTGGCTTTGTTGGTTCATCAATTTTTCCTTTCCCCTTATCTTTGGGATCAATATGTTATCTTGTCTTGGGCTTTGAAGTCTCAGAATTTGACTTTTCCTTGATCATAATTCCTTTTGCCTTAGGCCTTGGAGGTTTCTTAGCATCAGAAGCTTTATACTTTAGATTTGTCTTCTCAGCTGCAAATCTAGCTTCTTCCTCCTTTAAATTCTCTAAATCCATTACAGGATAATGCTTGAGAAATAATCTTCTAGCAATTTCTTCATCAAGTGTCTGAATTTTAGGATCTTTGTAGTAGACAGTAGTCTGCTTTCCCTTGAGTTTCAGAGTTTACAAAAACTTCTGAGAGTCTTGACTTTCAGCTTGAATCAGAACATCAGAATAAGAACTTGCTGTCAGATTTTGAGCATTTACAGCATCAGAACTTGTCTTCTTTTGAGTAGAAGATTTTCTAGCATCAGAAATTAGTTTCCTTGAAGAAACTTTGTTGTTATGCCCTTGACCTTGACCTTGACCCTTGCTAGGGTTTCCCTGGTCATCTTCTTTGTCATCCTTTTTCTTCAGTACTTGAGTATTAGAGCATTTGGACTTAACTACCTTCTCCCCCATTTTGGCATCATCTGGTAGTAGGAGAGAGAGAAGAAGTTCTACTGAAGATTGAATTTCATTGAGTTGAGCTTTTTGAGAAGCTTGATTCTGTAGTACCTCAGTAATTTGGGCCTGTTGCTGTTCTTAAATCTTCTCAATAGCTTCAACTTTCTCAAAAATAGGTCTGATAAACCTCTTTTTATCTAGCTTGATCTCCATATCCAGCTTTTCAGCTTTTTCCAGAAGTTTGTCAACCTTTTCATGAGTTGTAGAGTGTTGACCTTGAAGAGACTTGATACTTAGAGCTGTGACTTTGAGTTGTGTCTTGAAGTCAGAGTTAGTCAACAACTCATCAGCTTTAGCAATATGCTCTGTCAGAACTTTTGAGCTTGGAATGAAATCAGATTCATTCCACTTCTTGGTCCACTCCACTCCTCTGTGAGTTTCTTCCCAAGGAATAGGAGCAGCCTGTTCAACAAACTTTTCAATCAGTGCCTCCTTTCCAAGAATGGGAGCATTTACCGAAGCACTGTCTCCAGAACTGGAGAGAATCTCATCATCTTCTAACAGTACTAATGTGTGTGTGGTTGTTGGAGATTCTGGTACAACTTCATCTTTGTCCATATCCAGAATATGTGTTGTAGGAATATCAACATGTAATGGAGAAAGAGGTGAAGTTATCACTTGTACTGTTGGAGCTTCCAGATACAACACAGTTGGAATTATCAGCCTTTGAAGGTCAATTTCAGGACTTAAACCTAAATCTTCAACTGCAACATTGTCATGAATAGGAGAGACATGAGGTGTGATCACTGTATCCTGAACAGTGTCTTCCGCCTGAGTTGGAGGTGGCAAAGATTCAATTACTATTGGCTTTGAGATTAGAGATTCCTGATCCCCTTCCTCAGCTTCATCAGTATCCTCAGAGTGAGGTTGTGTCAAATGCCTTCCTGCTCTCTGTTTCTTTGATCTCCTGGATTGTGTAGGAGTTGCTTTATTAGCATCAGAACTTGAAGTGTTTTTTCTCTTCAAAATATCAGAACTGTCAGCTTCAATTTCTTTCTGAGAAGTTTCCTTGTCAGCTTCAACTGTTATAGGTTCTGATGCATGAACCTGGACTTGCTCATCTTCATCATCAGATTCATCCCTAAGAACCATCCTTCTTCTCTTTGGTGGAGATTTAGGAACAAATTTTGCTCTTTTAGGCCTGGAGGATGAAGTTCTGATGGTAGGTATTGATGGTTGAGGTTGAGATGATTGAGCTCGCTGGAAATATGTTCTGATAGTAGGCTGAGTTGGTTGAGGTTGAGATGATTGAGCTGGCTAGAAATATGTTCTGATGGTAGGTTGAGTTGGTTGAGGTTCAGAAGTGGTAGGTAGTTGATTGGTTGTGGGTGCTGATGGAGGTTGGGATGGTTGTATATCAGGATATATAGTAGTATAGGTGTTTGGGTCAGAGTTTACTAAGACCTATTTGACTGACTGAGGAATTTGGAGAGGCCTTAGTACAGCCTTCTTATTATCAGTAGATAATAAGTCAGTGAAAGCCCTTTTAGCAAGTTTAAAGGGTTCAATCAACTCACTAGCTAGTTGGGCCTTATCAGAAGTACAGAAAATGTAAATAAGTTGGCAAAATCTAGTAAAATATACAGTATTTCTATCCTCTTGCATCCTATCCCCAATAAATCCTAGCACAGCACTAGCATAATCAAAATGAGTTTGATTAATGAGAGCATACCCGATTTGCTGACTCAGGATTGGGATTACATCAAAGTTGGAGCACTTGTTGGCAAAGGCCTTGGTGATACAGTCGAAAAAGAAACTCCACTCCCTCCTGATGTGGGGTCTCTTCAATTGTCCCAGCTTGGACAAAGATTTTTCATAACCAAGGTTTGTCATCATCTGTTGAAGAGATTGTTCCCCAACTTGTGAACTGTAAACATAGTTTTCTGGAAGATGTAAAGCCTGTCGAACAGTTGACAATGTAACCAAGTGTTCATCTTCCCCTGTTGCAATTATGATGCTTGGGGACCCATTTGCACCACCATCATCATAAACACCACTCCTCCAAAACTCCAGCACTTGAGTTTCTGAGAGTGCTTCTGGTTGGGTCAAAGCATACACAATCTCACTTCGAGATAGAAAATCTTGGATGAAGTGAAGTTCTGATGGAGCTTCATCCTTAGAAAGAATAGCCATGTAGTTATTAGGAACAAACTTGGCTCCATCATAAATCAGATCTTTTGGTGCCATTTCTGTAGAGAAATAAGTGAGAAAATCTGTGTTTGCAAAGTGTTTGATAAAATGCCTGTGAAAAATAGAGCTTCAGAGAATATTAGAAAGAGAGAGAGAGAATAATAGAGATAAGAAAAGAATTAGAAAGTATATAAAAGATTGTAAAAATTTTTAACTCCCATATATATACTCTCTCCACTCAACAACTCTTTTTGGAAGTAAAACAGACACTTTACACCTGTCATCCAGTAAATAGTTAAAGCAGTAGTTGGCGGGCACGAGAAATAAGCAGTAATAATTATGCACATGCAGTTGTCACGGCAAACACATTTCCCACTAACCAAATGATTATGACTGTTTTTATCTCACTTAATTATTTTCTGATAAATATGACCGTTACAGTAAAACCAAAAATAAGTCAAGTAAATAAATAATGCCACATAAGCATCAGAGTTTCCATCAGGATTTGCATCAGAACTTGACTATTATCAGAATTTAATGGTCATCAAAATATGGCTTCTGTACTCAAAAAGTGAATGTCTGTTTCTGTGAATCTTCATACAAATACTGACTGGGTTCTTCAGAGTTTAATCATCAGAACTTTCATCAACTTGTCCTCATAATTTATGTAAATAATACTTAACTGTTTGTCAAAAATAACTTAATCACCACAGTAATTTTCATTATTCACATAGAGTGAGAGTGTGTGAATTTGCAAATGATCAGATAAAGATTAAAGTCTGATAAACTTCAGTATATCTTAGAAATAAGGCATAACTAAGAAAAGTACTTAAAATTTGTCTTTAATTTTGAAGTCTACTATAAAATAAATTTATGCAAGAGTCCACCTCAACTGTTTGTGCTCATTTTATGCATCTTTTGACATTCTTTTTAAAGTGGCTTCTCAGTGTAAGTGAGTCACAACTGCTATCAGAATTTATGCTATTATCATAGTATTTCTCCAGTAATCAGAGAATGTGAAAAGTCACCAAGAAAAATTTATTTGCTTTTTTAATGCATATTACTTAATACCAACAATGTACTTAGGTCTTCCCTTTCACATATTTACTCTAGATCTCAAAGGAGTACCTGATTGTGATTTTCTTCTTTTCTTTTCTTCAGATTAGTGAGGCTTATCAAGCATGTAGTTCATCCTTAAGATTTACTGACATCAGAATTTGACAGATAAGAAGCACAAATCCAGTTTGTGACTTAGTAATAAGATACACAAAGTAAATTTGACTAAGCTCAAAATCAGAATTTGCTTGTGTTAATGAATTTCCACATAAACAACTAATTAAAACATGGAATTTCTAGTATGTTAAAGACTACTAGGTCAGCATCTAGCACATTTTGAGAAAGAACCTGAAACCATTCCAAGTTTATTTACCAGTCTTGTAAAAGTAGCTTCACATAGTGGTTTTGTGAAGATATCTGCTAGTTGTTGATCTGTTGGAATAAAATACAATTCTACTGTACCTTCCATCACATGTTCCCTTATGAAATGGTACCTAATGCTGATGTGCTTTGTCATTGAGTGTTGAACTGGATTACCTGTCATAGCAATATCACTTTGATTATCACAGTAAATGGGTATTTTAGAAAATTCTAACCCATAGTCCAGTAACTGATTCTTCATCCAAAGAATCTGTGCACAACAGCTTCCTGCAGCAATATATTCTGCTTATGCAGTTGATGTGGAAATTGATTTCTGTTTCTTGCTAAACCAAGAAACCAATCTGCCTCCAAGAAATTGGCAGCTTCCACTAGTGCTTTTCCTGTCTATTTTGCATCCTGCAAAATCTGCATCTGAGTAACCTATTAGCTTAAAATATGATTCTCTAGGATACCACAATCCTAGATCAGTTGTACCCTTGAGGTACTTGAAAATTCTTTTCACAGCTATTAAATGAGGTTCTCTTGGATCAGCCTGAAATCTTGCACAAAGACAGGTAGCATACATGATATCAGGTCTACTTGCAGTTAAATAGAGTAAATAGCCAATCATACCTCTATAGTTAGTAATATCTACTGATGATCCTGTATCTTTATCTAACTTGGTTGCAGTGGCCATGGGAGTGGATGCAGTTGTACAGTCTTGCATTCCAAATTTCTTGAGTAAATTTATAGTGTACTTATATTAATTTATGAAAGTACTGTTAGTCCCTTAACAATATGACAAGAATTACAGAAGGGGGGTTGAATGGAATTCTTGAAACTTTTTCTTGAAATAAAATGTTCTAACTCAAATATAAATATAAGTGTATTGATTAGCACAATGCAGAATAAAAACTTAAGTGAATCAAAACATAAGTAATTAAAAACAAAAGTCTTTAAAAAACTTTCTGATGGATTTGAATGATTCCACCAGAGATATATATTATATATCGAGAGAACTCTGTGTGCAGAAATGCTCACAGCTGCTTACAATAATTGAACTTCTAAGACTACAGAGAAATGCTAAGAATCCTGCTTACAAATGTTTCTCTGCTTTCTTGCTTAGATCGATAGTGTCTTAGTTGCTACTTCTTGGTTTATATATCACCAAGATTACAAAGTAATAAGACAAGATAATAAAAGAAAAACTATCTAATCTATTACAATGCTACTTCATTACTTTATTCCAGCATCTTTGAATATCTTCATAATAGCATGGAAATGGTAATGCTTCTTTGTTCTTGAAAACCCAGTTGAATAGGCTACCACATTTCATTTACATCCACTCGACGCATGTGATTGTGTTGTCACTGTCAACTGATATTTGAATTCTTTATCCGTCGGGTTCATGATCATCTGTCGAGTTATTGATCATCCGTCGGGTTGTCTATTTGATCATCCGTCGACTTCATTGTAGGTTATCCGTCGGGTAGCAAACTGGCACTTGACTTCATTTCATTTATGCAGAATTACAAGACATCATATATGTACAATTTATCAACCTATTCTGTATATCTAGTTAAAGTCAACATGACTTGAATACTACTTACAAAATCTATACAATGGTGAATGCATAAATATGCTACAGACTTATTGTTTCATAAGCTACTCACTCGATGGATAATAAGTCATCATCCATCGGGACTATAATGAGTCATCCGTCGGGACTATAGATCTTATTCGTCGAGTGCTACATTATTTCACTAAGTAAAATCTACTAAGGTATTTTGTTCATGAAATCATCAAGTACACAACATATACACAACAAGTACCTTTTACATTTTGCTTGACTTGAAGTCCCAGAAAATAGCTAAGTTCTCCCATCATACTCATTTGATATCTTGACTGCATTAGCTTTGTAAACCTTTCACAGAGTTTGGCATTTATAGAACGAAAGATGATATCATCAATATATATATCTGTACCAAAAGTAAGTCCTTTTCATGGTTGAGGTAGAACATTATTTTATCAATTGTGCCTCTGTGAAATCCACTTTCCAGAAGAAATTATGTTAGAGTCTCATACCATGCTCTTGGAGCTTGCTTAAGGCCATAAAGTGCTTTGTCAAAATTGTAGACATGATTTGGAAATTTTGGATCTACAAATCCTGGAGGTTGTTCAACATATACCTCTTCTTTTAATTCTCCATTGAGAAAAGCACTTTTCATATCCATTTGAAAGACTTTAAACTTCTTGTGAGCAGCATAAGACAAAAAGATTCTTATGGCTTCCACTCTAGCAACTGGTGCAAATGTTTCATCATAATCAATACCCTCTTGTTGAGAGTAACCGTTAGCAACCAGCATTGCTTTGTTTCTTGTAATTATGCCATCACTCTCAGTTTTATTTCTGAACACCCATTTTGTGCCAACAATTGATCTGTTCTTTGGTCTTGGCACTAGGGTCCAGACTTTATTTCTTTCAAATTCATTTAAATCTTCCTGCATTGCTTGCACCCAATCAGCATCTTGAAGAGCTTCTTCCACTTTCTTTGGTTCAGTCTGAGATAGAAAGGAATGATAGAGACATTCATTTGATGTTGTTGTTCTAGTTCTAACACCTGCTTCAGGATCTCCAATTATTAAGTCAGGTGTGTGTGATTTGGTCCACTTCCTTGCAGATGGAAGTTGATCTCTAGAACTGGATCCTCCCCCATGATCCATGCTGTCTCCATCAGCATTTTCTGATGCTCCTCCTGAAGTTATGCTCTCTGAAATTTCAGAATTTGAGTTGGATCCTTCAGGAATTGAAGAATCAGAGTTTCCAGAATTATCAGAATTTGGCTCATCAGAACTTGATGAATCAGAAGTTGAAGAGCTAGTGACAGGTTCTGATGCTTTTTGAGAGTCTTAAGTTGTGGTAGGATCTTCAGCTTGCTCCCCCTGAACAGGTGTAGTTTCCCTTGGAGTAGTTACCACAGTTTCAATGACATCAGAATTTAACCCGTCAGAACTTACAGAATCAGGATTTAAGTTATCAGAATTTATAGAATCAGAATTTAAATCTTCATTTTCAAATCTCAGATGATCATGATCATTGAAATCTTCAAGTCCAATAATCTTTTTATCATCAAAGGAGACATTAATAGATTCCATGACAACCCTCGTTCTTAAATTATAGACTCTGAAGGCTTTTGTGGAAAGTGGATATCCAATAAAAATTCCTTCATCAGCTTTTAGATCAAATTTTGACAGCTGTTCAGGATGAGTCTTAAGAACAAAACACTTACATCCAAATACATGAAAGTATTTCAGATTTGGCTTCTTTTTCTTCACCATCTCATATGGTATTTTTCCATGCTTGTTTATGAGTGTAGCATTCTGTGTAAAACAAGCAGTCTGCACAGCTTCAGCCCAAAAGTAGGTTGGCGGCTTTGCTTCATAAGCATAGTTCGTGCAGCTTCAACGAGAGTCCTGTTCTTTCTTTCTACAACTCCATTTTGCTGTGGAGTTCCAGGTGCAAAAAATTCCTGCTTTATTCCATGCTCTTTGCAGAACTCTTCCATGATTGAATTCTTAAACTCAGTGCCATTATCACTTCTTATTATTTTAACAGAATCTTTGACCAACTTATCAGTTAGAGTAGATGAAGTTTCATTCTTCTTGTGCAAGAAATACACCCAAGTGTATTTTGTGAACTCATCCACTATAACCATAGCATATTTCTTCTTTGCAATAGACATGACATTGACTGGACCAAATGGATCAACATGCAGTAAGTGATAAGGCTCAAGAATTGAGGATTCAGTTTTGCTCTTGAATGAAGATTTTCTTTATTTTGCCTTTTGACATGAATCACAAAGGCCATCTGGAGCAAATACTGATTTTGGCAGTCCTCTCACAAGATCATTCTTTACTAGCTCATTTATGTTGTTGAAATTTAAATGAGAGAGTCTCTTGTGTCAATTCCAGCTTTCTTCAATTGATGCTCTACTCAATAGACATATTGCAGAACCATCAGAATTTGTTGAAAGTCTGGCTTTATATATGTTAGCATGTCTGTAACCTTTCAGAACCACTTTGCCTGTAGAATTAATTACAACTTCACAGTGTTCTTCAAGGAAATCTACATGATAACCTTTGTCACAGATTTGACTCACACTTAGCAGATTGTGTTTAAGTCCTGAGACAAGAGTTACTGATTCAATGATGACATTCCCAAGATTGATATTGCTATATCCCAGAGTTTTTCCCATGTTGCCATCTCCATAAGAAACTCCTGGGCCAGCTTTCTCCACAAAGTCTGATAGCAGGGCTTTGTTTCCAGTCATATGTCCTGAACATCCACTGTCCAGAACTAGGATAATTTTCATGTTACCCTGCAATCACAAAGACCACTATTGGTTAGTTTTAAGGACCCAGACTCGCTTGGATCCTTTGTCCTTTTTAAGTTTGTTAGCATTTGCAACGGATTTAGTTTCAGAGTTTATGCTAACATGCTGTTTATCAGATTTTATATCAGACTTTGTATTAGACTTTACACTAGAAGGAATTACACTAACTTTCTTTAAAAAAGGTTTTATTTGATAATAATCATAGAACAAACTATGATATTCCTTATAAGTATAAATGGAATTCCATAAACTACCATAATCAAAACAGGGATTTTATGGTTTAAACCTAACAGACTGACTCTTAACTCCTGATTTAGGAGGTAAAGAGTTTATATCTTTATTTTTCCTGCAAACAAAAAGCAAGATGGTTAGAGTTTCCACAGTTGTAACATTTCTTTCTAGGAGCATTAGGAATATATATATATGATTATTGCTTTTATTCACACCTTCCTTTCCATTCCTATTTTCCCTAGCTTCCTTCACCTTGTTCACATTTCTAATCTCTTTCAGCTTATACTTAAGCTGCTTCTTTGTCATTAAGCCTATGTTTACTTCAACTGGTTTATCCTGTTTTAATTTGTCAGAAGTTGACTTTTCTTTTACTTCTGTCTTAGAATACTTCATCTTTTCAGAATCACACATAACATTTTTTGCTATAAAGTTAACAAGATTTACCTTTGGCTTAGCAGTCTGTTTAACAACAATTGGCTCAATTTGCACAGTTCCTTTCTCACTTTTATCATCTTCATAACCTAAGCCCTCTTTCCAGTTTCCACTACTTAGTATATTCTGAGTTGTTTAGCCAGAGTTAGTCCAAGTTCTGATGATCTCTCTTTCCTTTTCTAAATCAGTTTTAGAGATTCATTTAATTTTAGCACTTCATCTCTAACATACAAAGCCTCATCTCTTTCTCTCTTAGTTTGATGAAGAAAAACTAACTCCTTTTCTAAATAGTCATTTCTGTTTTTAAGAGCAAGACTTTCAGGTGTTAATCTTTTACATGTTAAAGTCTGATCTCTAAAACTAATGAACATGGTTTTAAGGTATAATCTCAACTCAGTAATATCATCAGTATGAAAAGCAAAAGTTGTTTGAGGTACCTTCAATTCAGCAGTGTCAATACTGCTATCAGCATTTGCCATCAAGGCATAGTTCACCTCATTTTCAGAATCTGAAGTGTCTGTCCAGCTTTTATTCTTTGTGACAAGTGCCTTGCCTTTATCACTTTTTCCTTTCTTGCATTCAGGAGATATGTGGCCTCTTTCACCACAACTGTAACATTTGACATTTGAGTTATCTCCTCTGTCAGACTTTCCTCCTTTGCCTTCAGACTTTCTGAACCCTTTCTTATCAGAACTTCCACCTTTCCTGGAAAACTTCTTGCCCTTTCTGAATTTCTTGTAGGCTATCTTTGTGACACCCTTCACCATAAGAGCACACAGTTGCATCATCTCTGCATCAACATCAACTTCAGGTAAACTTTCAGTTTCTGAATCACCATCATCAGAATATGATGACTCTGAATCAGACTTTATGATGAGAGCCTTTCCTTTTCCCTTCTTTGAGATAATAACTTTAGGAGACTTCTCCTCAGCTTTAAGAGCAACTATCCTTGACTTTCTTCCATTCCTCTTGCTCCTTTGATCCATCTCAAGTTCATAAGTCTTGAGCATACCATAAATTTCATTAAGAGTTGTTTCAGTAAGGTCATAGTTGTCTCTTATGGTAGTAGATTTCAAATCCCAATTTTCAGGAAGAGCTAAAGGGAATTTTAGATTTAAATCTTCAAGATCATATTCCCTATCCACCAGTGACAGATCATTCAAGAGTTTGGCAAACCTGTCATATAAATCAGTTAATGACTCATCAGCTTTTGAGTCAAAGTGCTCATACTCTTGAGTGAGTATAGTCCTCCTATTCTTTTTGATTGCATCAGTTCCCTGGTATCTTGTCTCTAAAGCATCCCATATCTCCTTTGCAGTCTTGCATCCAATTACCCTGTTTGACATGACATTATCAATTGCACTATGCAGCAAATGCCTTACCCTTGCATCCTTGGCAATAGATGAGATATCTTCAGGTGTGTATTCACCTCTCTCCTTTGGTATGGTCTTTGCTGGTTGATCAGCAACTGCAACAGAGAGCTTGGTAGGCTTATATGGTCCTTCATTAATTATGCCAAGGTATTCTGGATCTGTAGCTTCCAGAAACATAGCCATCTTTACTTTCCATATGGGATACTCAGAAGGTCTCAGTATGGGAACCCTAATAGTCTCATATCGACTGTGGGTTTGAGTGTTTTGAGTTTCTTGAGTTTTGGTGGGCTTAGTTGGGGTTTGTGTTTCTTCAGACATGATTGTTTGGATCTTTACTGTATATGTGTTAACAAAATAGCTCTGATACCACTTGTTAGGTCACACAACACTATAGAAGGGGGTTGAATATAGTGTTTATACAATCAAATCGATTTCAGCACAAGTATGTAACAAAGATCAAGTTATATTCAAATAAACTATATTACAATAGAACTGTTGTTCTCTCTTAGTGATGAACAATATCACTAAGAGCTGCTAGGTTACAATGTATAATCTTCTCGATAATGATAACACATACAGTGTAAACCCTAAGCTATGTATATATAGTACACAGTTATAAGATATCTTCTAATTGATATAGAATATAATTCTGTCTCCTAAAATATATCAATTAGATATATTCTACAAGTCTTCTAGTCCTCTAACTCTTCATGCATATCTTCTTTTGTTTTAGTCAAGATCTTCTCCTGTAAATCAGCCGCATTCCTTATCTGAAGTCTCCCCGTACTTAAGTCCTGATATATATCTTCTGACGCCTTAAATTCTGATATTAAGTTCTGACTTCAGTAAGTTCTGATTTCAGTAAGTCCTGATAAGTCCTGTTGTTAAGTTTTGAAAACTAAACACAAATTGGATTAGACATGACATCTCAAATATATCTAACAACGTATACATATACTCTGGTATATCCCGATGTTGGGATACATCGAAGCATACCGATTGTTCCGGGTGCTGATCTATGGACTGGATGGTTACGATGTGGGCCAGGTATGAACCAGACCCTTGATTATTAGGCCATAGTGCCTGGGTACCCTATATATTGGTGAGTCTATACAGTTGGGTATAGATCCACGTTATATCCTGACTGATTAGCAGGTTATAGTGCATATACTGGTTTTTGTGTCCAGTCTAATTCATTTGGTAGTCGCCGATAGTGGCTTTCATTATTCCCTGCAGAAACATGTGGTTGCACGAACAATCAGATTACCGATTCATTTAACCTTGTCTTTTTACACTATATATATATAAATGTTGCAGGCTTGCTGAGAAATTATGGCTCACCTCTATTATAGTTTTTCACCTTATTTTTTAGTTAAGGCCGAGAATGAAACCTATCCGTACCTGAGTGGTCAAGAAGCGAGTCAGACAACGGGACCCTCTGGCACCAAGGGTGCTAATTCCAATCCTAGAATAGAGTTTTGAGATGCCCGTGCAGGTGTAGTGGTAGTAGATGTAGATATTATTTGAATTAAGAAATTTAGTTTAAAACTTGTGTAGACACATGTGTTGTAATAAAGAAGGCTTGTAAGACTGTTTATTTGGGTTGTTGTAATAAAGATTGTAAGTTGTTCTTGTTTTCACACCTTAATCTTAAAAGATCCTGAGTAGTGTTAAAATGGGGTTATTATCTGTTTATATTATTATTGTACAGGTAATAAGAAAATTAGTGGCAAGTAATATCCCAAATCTATACCCCGGATTTGGAGGGTCTTACACATTAGCTAATTTGGCCTCAAATGCACTCTATCCCCAGTGTAAGGATTAGTTAAGACTCTTGGGAATGTATTTGGGTCTCTCCAGCTTTGTCTTATTCTTTCAATCTGGTTGAGTATCTACTTCTTGGTAGCAATGTTAAAACCAAAAAATTTCTTGATTGAGGAGAAAATCTTCACTAAGACAGAGAAACCTTCATTGAGAATTCTATGAAGAGGCCAAGTGATTTCCCCCCCCCCCACCCTTGTACTTTAACACCAATCTTTCTAGAAGCCTTTTATAAGCATCAGTAGCCCTTACTTCATCTAGCTCATCCAAGTAGATATTGATGTCAGAGAACTCCTTAATGTCATAAATGAATAGTTGATCTCCTTTATTGACTGTAGGTTCAGGCTTGGGTAAGGTTTTGGATTTGAATGGGATAGATTTGACTGGCTTGCTTGGTATGTTCTTTCTTCTCTTGGAGGAGGTTGAAATTGGAAGATTAAGATCAGGAATTGGTAGGCTTTCCCAGTCTAATATTTCATCCTTAGAAATTATTGGTTCATCATGAAAGTTCATCTCAGGATTGACCTTGAATTCAGCTTGCTCCATTGTGGGCAAGGTTGATTGATTTACAGTATTAGACTGGGTTGGTTTAGGTTCTTCTTCTTCTTCTTCTTCTTCAAATTCCAGCTTCCTTTTGGCTTTTTGCTTTCTATACCCCTTTCCTAGTTTGTGCTTTGGTTCTTCACTCTTCTCAGTTTCAGTTATTGTGGCAGGCTTCTGAATTTCTGATTTGGTAGAAACCTTTTCAGCTTTATTCTTGGCTTCTAAGGAAGCCTGCCTTTTCTGAAGTTTGAGTCTCAGTTTCTCTTCTTTCTTTTCTTCTATAAATTGTGGATGTCCATCCATCACACAAATTTCTTTTCCATGTCTGTAGAATTTTGCTATCCTTTTCTTTAAAACTGAGTCTTTGGGATCCTTGATGTTTGTAATGGAGTGACCAAGCAATTTCTTTTCATCGGGCTGTGGAGTTGCATAGACTAGGTCCAAAAGATTCTTGGTAGAATGTTTTGATGAATGTTTCTTGGGCTTCAAGATCACATTGGCCTTTAACTATCTTCTAGCAGAGGTTTGACCTCTCTCCATATTACTCAAGCTCATTTCACTGATAGGAATTTATCTCAATTGTGTGAAGTGTTTCATAGATTTATCTTGCTTTTCAATTGGACCAAAAACCTTTTCAATCTTCTCATTAATTTTCTTCATTTGCTCATTCAGCTTGAGCTCAGCTACTGCAATATTGATCAAGTCAATGCTATCTAGAACTGGTTGTTTTATGAAAGTAATGGCTGGAACTATTACTTTGCTGACTTGTATGTGCACATCCTTCTCCCCCTCACTAGCTTGGACAATAACGTCTTTCTCCCCCTTTTTGTTATCAGCAAGTATAGCAGGGGTAGGAGTCTGAGCATCCACCAGTTTCTGAAGAAGGAGTGTTTGATGTACTTGGTTGACATGAATCTTAGTGATTGAATTTTCCAGTGTTGTCAGCCTAGTGTTCATATAATCAATTTAGATACTCAAGTCAGAATCCTTCCTGAGTTTTTATTGAATGTCTTTCATAGTCGACTCTAGAAATTTATACTCCATTCTTTTATTGATATCTTTCTTGACTTGCCCAGTGGTAGTCTTGATTTCATCCAAATCTTGACTCTGTTTGAGAGATTGAATCTTGTGCAATTGTAGAGATTTAAGATGGGCTCAGAGAAGACTTTTGGTGTTGGCATCTGTAGTGGCTTGAAGAGCTGTCTGAGTTTGATGGATAAGCTTGAAGAGTTTATTTAAAATGATGGTCACTGCAGTCTTTGCTAAACATCCAGTCTGGAGTGTTTGTGCTTGAGCTAGAGCCTGTATCTCCCCCTATGTCCATGCCACCATCTTCCTCATTTGAAGCAACTCCAAGAGAATCACCAGAACCAAACTCAAAGTCATCACCAACTGAAGGTGGAAGAGAGTTGATTGCATCTTTGGCCTTTAGCATAGAAGTTATTGTGTGCACCAAGTTTAATGCCCTCTCAGCAGCCTCATTGCCCTGTTCAGCTAGAATTTGATAAGCTGGAACAGGATGAGTAAATGCCTCAGCCTCAAAAGAAACAGAGTCTAAAATAACTCGATATCTTGCTAAAATAGCTGCTTCTTTTCAGACTGATTGACATCCCTTAACTCACTAACAATGGGCTCTTTCTATTCTTCATTTGTACCTGCATTTCTCTCATTATCTCTCTTTTATTGCATCAAGGGCTCCCCTTGGCTTCCCACCCTCACACCCTCACCTTCATCATCTAAGGTGGGACTCATCTCACTCACTTTCGCCATGCTGAAAGAAATAGCATGCAATTGGTCACTCATTTCCTCTCCTTTTTCCTGAGAGCAACTCAGCCTCTCACTCAGTTCACTCCCTTAAACCTAATAGTGATTGAACAACCACTAAGTCATCTGCACTTGTAATAAATGTTGAAATTTAAAGTGGTGCAGAGACTTTCATCGGATGAGAAATATCCGTTGAAATAGTAGTTGAGAAATTCAACGGATAATTGTTGTTAAGCACATCCATCGAGATACAATCACTAGTCAACAGATGAACAATATTCGTTGAGAGAGTAGAAATGAAAGAGTTTGGAGTTGAAACTACTATAGAATCTGTGGGGATTGATTTAAGATTATTCATAGATTTCTCAGTATTTTCAGAAAGAAATGGCAAGTGAGCCAACAAATCATCTAAAATATGATGCTCACTTGCTTGAGATTTTGGCTCCTCCATGAGAGTTAAAGATGGAGAATCAGGAATTGATGTGTTTATCATGTCCACATCCAGTGAGTTTTTGGGAGAGTTTTTTGTTTGAGGTGTTTCAATTAAGAGAGATTTTGACTGTGACTATAAATTTATTGGAGCCACATCAACCTGACTTTGTGATGGTGCCTGTAATAACTCGAATTTTTGAGACCTTGTAAAAATGTTTAATGAATAGTAACCCTGATAGACGGGGAAAACTTTTTAGCCCATACTATGTTGTGCATGAGAAAATGAGTTTCGAAGTTGATATTATGATTATACGTACCAAATGAGTGTATGTAAACGCTATTAGTTTTCGAAGAAAACGGACTTTGAAAAATGACCATATTTACGAATCTTCGAGGATCACGGGAATCACAATATAATTATGAATTTAAAACCCTACGGATTTATATCCAAGTACGATAATTCAAAACATAAGGAATAAATACGAAAGGATTTTCATAGCGAACCATTTGCGAGAAAGTATTACGAAAACGTTTAAGCGACCGAACAAACGCGTAAACAATTAAATAAATGTAACGCACTAACTAACCATGATAGAAAAGTAACCATGGTTACTTTATTAAATAGTGAGCTAAGTAAGTATGATGATCAAATAGGGCTAAGAGAATAGTAAGCTAATGGCTAAGCTAATTAGCTTAGCTTGTAATTTAAAAAGCCTAGCTAGAACTGTCTAGAGATTTGGCAACAAAAATCAATCCTATGACTTATACTAGAAGAATAAACAAGATATCACAACATTATTGCAAGAATCAACCAAGAAGCAACCAAGGAAGCAACATATTTTCTCTCCCTCTCTCTCCCAAAAGCTCCATTCGACCCTATCACTAAACAAGGAGAAATCAAAATCAAAATACCAAGCTCTAGTCATGGAAAAATTCCCCCATTAATTCTCAAGCTTCATACCTCCTAATTAAGCTCTTTTTATCAAGGTTTGATGGGTGAAATAAATTCAAGAAAGATGATAGTGAATAGTATAAATAGTAACTTTTTTTGGTTTCTTGATTTTAATGGTTGATTTAGGTTCCAAAAACCCTACCAAGCACTCCCAAGACTTCACCATCATCAAGAAAACATCTCAAGCTCTCAACAAAGGTATAAATCTTGACCCATCCTTACTTAAGATTTAAGTTCAAGATTCTTTTAGAACATAGTTGTAAACCTAGTTTTGGTGAAAGTATTGTTGTAATCTTGATGTTTAGCTAAGTAGATTTAAGGTTGATTGTTGTTGTCTCAAGAACATGATGTTCTTGAGAGGAGTTAGTGTGTTGATTATGATATGTTGATTGTTGGTGGTAGTATAAAGATTTAAGGCATAAACGAAACTCCGATCGTAACCGTAATCTCGCTAAAACGAATAAAACGTAAATTTAAGTTTCTGCAGAAAGTCCCGATGATGTAAACTGTAGTTTCTTGAAACATAATACTTGATTATGATATAAAATGTTATAAGTATCATTTAGGCACTTGAATCGCGTGATTCCGATTTACGGATCAAAAGTTATGGCCGTTTTACTGAAAGTGATTTATGCGACAAAAACTGCTACATATCCTGAACTTTGATAATCAAAAGGATCGACTTAAAAATGTTCATAAATCATGAAAATTTCAAGTGAAAATAATGATTTTTCAATTTTATAAAAATATCGGAGCCGAGACCGCGCGATTAGAAAACCGTTGAATCCATAAGCGGAGCCGACGAGGAAAATGAAAACGAACTTAAGACACTTCGAAAAAGGAAATGACCGTAATGAGAACAAGGACTTAAAAAAATATTAAGGGTAATATAAGTTGAAAGGGTGCATAATAAGTAGCGCGTGGGTGCGAGTCGCCGTAAATTAGAACGAGACCTAACAAAACGAATTTTGTTTATGATTATAGATTTCCGAGCGGAACCTAGAGCATCCTTCATCTCGAGATACCCATGCAAGTTTTCAAACCCTACCTTTTGAGAACTGTTGTGTTATAAATATTTTACAAACTATGATATATGCATGAGATTGCTTTAAACTGTTTTACGAAATTGGGGTATATTACATTGCTCAATTATTGATAATTTTTGGTATATGTTCATACCGAGTTGAAATGTTATATTTAGACTGAGAGTCGGTCGGAGTAAGTTATAAAAAACCCGGAAGTATCCCAGAGGATTTTATATTTGAAAACATTAACTCTAGCAAGTAGCGTGGTACGTATATAATTTAGACCAAGAATCGGTCGGTAAAAATTAATGAAATTCCGGAAGTATTTCAAAGGTGTTTTAATTAAGAATATTAACGTTATAGTAGAGCATGAGGTATAAGTCGTAAGACCGAGAGTCGATCAGCTTTGTTTTATAAAAATATAAACCCGGGAATCATCCCGGAGATGTTTTGGACGATTAAAAATCTGTAATTATTTTATTCCAAGGGACTCAACGTCCACTTACAAAATATTAAACACCTCGAACTTTTATTAAAACTATTTCCAAAGATAGTATTACCTCAACTATATTTTATTGTTTGAATAATAAATAGTAATTAACTATTTATTTATTATGGGAGAAGTATTCTCCAACGATTATTTATTTCAAACCCGATTAAATATTAAAGATTATTAAATTACTTAAATATAAATTAGTTGAGGAATATTATCTCAATATTCTTTTAAAAGTATAATTATTCAAGGTTTAATTATTTATCGATTAATATTTAATTATTTATTATTTATTAAATTATTTAATATGATTTAAAAATCATAAAAACATGATTTAAAATACTTTCTGTATTTCAAAAAATCATTCGAATAATTTCATATCATCGGAGAATATTATCTCGACTTATTTTAAATATTTTGATTATAGTTTCAAAAGAAACTCACCCTTATTTAATTATCTGTTGACAACGGTCAACTCACATCCTTAGTACTTCCTCCGAAAATTTTGGAAGTACGTATACATATATATACCCTAATAAGATAAGATATTTCTATCAACAAACAAAACGCTTGGGGGAACTTCGATATGATTCGAGTTCTCGAGATATGATAGAATTCTGTTAAAGGACAAGGGAGGGGTAGACTCTAGTACTATGTGTGCAAGATGGACTCCCAAAGGTACCGCAGGCGAAGGTACTCTTGGTACTCAGGAACTTGTGAAGTATGTGTATACCCAAAAATGGGACACGTAGCCCGAATGCGGCAAGGGTGATAACTGGGATACAAAGGTGTCGTCCTTCTACTAGTAGAAAAGGTTACTATTTCCGTAGTATGACTGATCATCGTATGCGGTGGCTCCAACGAATGTCTTATTCTTCCAATTGGAATTATGATACAATACCGTAACCCAAGCCTAGGTGCTGGGTTTAGCATTAAGGTATTTGCAGGATAATAAATCCACTAAAGAATTATTTTCAAAAGAAGGTGTGTATCACCCATGAAAACTATTTTTGAATAAAACATATTTATCATATATGACGTTTTACTTGAGTTATCATACAGTCTTTTCATACTGTACATTATTATGTTGGGCATTATAGCTCACTCTTGCTTTCTTTTAAATGACACAACACAACAGATAACCAGTATGCCGGTGTGGGACTTAGTCACTTGCATTCATGGGGAGAATCCCTGGAAGTTTTGTCTCAGGTGGGCCAGAGTATCAGATAGGTATAAGATAACAGTCGTAATTATTGTAACTTCATGTAGAGGTTATCAATAATTGTTTGAGATTTTGTAAAGTACATTTGAGTTTTAATAACAGATGATACTTGTTGTACGTCGTTTCTAAGGCTATAACTTGTAAGTGTGTGAGATTGGGGGTCTGTGATATGGAATTATTGGATTATTGAGTTAATGCAGGTTACACATGATTGAAGGATTGCGTGACGACCCAGATTCCTGACCCTAGATTTGGGGGCGTTACAGAAATGGTATCGGAGCAATAAGTTATATTACTCAGAAACGAGAGTGTTAGGAGTCTGTCTAGATGCCAGATTTCGTAAGAGCTCATATAGAGTTCATCATTGGACTACCGGATGTAGCCCCAATGTGTAGGTTATGATAAGTTTATATTTAAGGTAATAAAGTATGACTAATAGGACCATTGGAGATTATCAGAATGATGAGGAGAAAAATTAGAATCATATGTGATTTAGCAAGTATGTGGATGTAGAACTCGGAGCTGAGTCTCCAGGACATTTGGGGTAAAGACGATATTACCAACACCATATGTTCATTGTGATAACACGAGTCTGGTTACTCGTAGTTCTTTATAGGTTGCCCATGAAGGGGCATCACATGTAAGAACCATAAAGTCTAACTATTAGTATACAGTTGAGGCTATTGACCCAAACTAGTTGAAGGTGTCATTTTACCAATGAGGATGGGAATGTCGTATTAATCACAAACTCACCAGAGATAGTGTCCAATATACCGTTAAGGATTCTAATTCTATTACAGAATATTTGAATGTAATATAAGAATGTTATCATAAGACGAGTACACTACATGATATTATTAGTGCGCTTAATATGTAAGGTTATGATGGTTTAGCTCAGAGATCGAGATCATCGAGAATTGATGGCATGACTACAATTGAATGGCGTAAGATTATAATGAGCGATAGTTCGATCTTAGAACCTTTTAAAAAGGATAGACCAGTGAGTCTAGAGCGGAATTCTTCGGTAGATATGATGTCAGAGGCTACGTATATATACTCGTAGACCTCTAATATATTCGGTAACGTATGTTCAATTACACACACATGCCACTGAACTTATGGATTGCATTGAGATCCCTAAGAGATCTCTTTAATCTGTTCCCAGGGGGAACTGGCCACTTATATTTAGTAACGGATGCATGTAGCAGGCAACTATCAGCTTAACAGATGTTTTTGGAATATTTCTGAGAAGGTCTTCGAGGTAAAACACCGGAATGATAGATATACGTGCGAAAGTCAAGTTAGTAAGTGACTTTAATATGATGATTGAGGGAGACACTAGTAGAAACATGGAATTGCGAAAATGAAGAGATGGGATCATCCTTGGATGGATGATGACGAGGGTTAGTATAATTAGTGAATTATTTTGGCATTTACTCACCGTCACACTACTCCCTCCAAACTGTTGATCTTTCGTATCGCCTTGATAAGTCATATCAGGCAATCCTTTTCATTCCCTACTTCGAACTCCTGATGTGACCATCTTGAATAGTCTTTCTCCGCATCAGGACTTGTTCAATTTTTTTAGTTGATCCATGAACTTTCATTCATAAATTATGATCTTCTTGTTCAACTCAGAGCTATTTCTACTTCATTTCAATTATCCAAAAGATTTTTAATAAATCTTCCTCAATTCATCGATGATTATTCATAATGAGTATCTTCAATTGATTCTTCTTTCTTACTTACTCTTCTGAGTTGAGATTGTAAATATCTACCAAATTATTAAAAATATGGATTATTTAATATCCATGGATTCCTCGGTAATCCTTTTCTTCTATTCGGGATGAGATGGTATATTGAACTTTGGAATCATAGTAAGGGTATCTGTTTGGTATTGGTATTCTAAATTCAATTCCATCTAAGAATCTGATAAAGTATGTGAACAAGGGCACCTCTGGGTGTACCATTTTATTGGCAAGAAATATTTGATGAGAGGCTATCGATTGTTCCGATGCCAAGACCACTCGATTCAGAGTTATAATTGTCTTTCTCGGCCCAAATTTGAAAACTCTTTATTTCAAAATCGTCATCCGGGTAGCCACAAATTTCTTCAGTGGTTATGATGATTGAGATTTTTTTTAACAAAATGAAATATGCTTAGTTGCATATGTTCTCATTAATGACTAGTTAATTGTCCTAACTAGTCGAAATTTTAATTAATACGACGGAAGCCTAGCTAATCGTCCTAGCTAGTTGCTATGGGCCAAACCAATTGAGCTGGCCATTTTCTTAGTTGGTTGATAATGTTGCTTGATATGGACTAGTAATTATTTTGCTAGTTCCACTTCCAATCAAATTTTTATTATTCCATAGCGCATTATATATGCAAAATTTAATTGTTGATGAAATTTTCAAAGAATAATTTAATTGAGACCTAACCAGGTTGCCCACTCAAACGAGAATTCATATTCAGTTTTATGAAATATTTTGTTCATGAAATATTCTATTCTTTCGTTTATATATAGAATAACCAATTAAAATCATAAAGTGATTGAAGAACAATATACTTCCTTATTTGTTAATCATCGAGTAAAAATCCTTACTTCAAAATAACATCATTTTGAAACCTCAATGATTAACCTTTGGTTGAGAATTTTTGTTACGACCGGTATCTTCGTGTAATATTATTTGTGGATTTGGTATAATATTAAAGCCGAATGAAAATATATTCAATGATTGCACATTTGTGTGAGTGCAAATTTCTGCATTATAAATTTGCTTTATGTAGTATATGATTTTTCAAAGCAAGAGTTTATTTAATTTCTTTATTTTTGATTTATAAGAATTATTCTAAGCCTTGGAAAAAATTTCTTTTAAAAGGTATTTTGTTCACAAATTTTGAAAATGATTTTATAAAGTCTCTAAAAATCCAAGTTATTTTATGGTATAAATTTTATAATTTTTGAACTTGTATTTTATTTTATAAAAATAAATCATTATAAATTTTAGTTGTCATATTTAGCAAATTACAAGAAAGCCCTTGCATGCAAACCACCCTCTCATTCTTTTCAAGGACAAAGAGGACAATTCCAACCCCACTAACTCTTATTTTTCTAGCCAATTTCCTTCTTTACCCTTGCATGCAAATTGAACCAAGTTCAAGTGGAAGGCTAATCATGTCAATTCCTAATTCCACTCACTTTTGCCAATACAAAAACCATAAAACAAGCAAAGACATGATCATTTCACTTCACTCACCACAACACTTTCTGCTTCCTCCCTCCTCCCTCTCTCACTCTCGGCTTTTAGCCGAAACCCCCCTCCCCATTTTTTTTCTTTTCTTCATTCCTCAACCAAGCTTCTACTCTTTACACAAGTAAATGTTACTTCCCATACCATGATCACTCATATTTCAAAGAGTTTTGAGTAGAAAGTTTAAGTTTAAAGGTTGCATGTAAAGGTATTAGTGAAACTCAAAATACAACCTTGATTCTTGTGAGGTTAGGGTTGTTTTTTAGAGGACTACAAGGAATGGATAAGTGCCAAGTCTTGAGAAGGAAACTCTTGATGACTAAATGGCCCTTCCCATCCATTTCATTCGGCCATGACCATATGGGAGCCGAATGAATGGTCCTTGAGATCATTCTTGTTGTTTTGCTCAAATTTTGCATGTTTATGTGATAATGACTTGAATTTTGTGGTGAAAATTTGATAAAACTCCTTGCATGCTAAGTGATCATCTAGGTATAGCTCATGCTAGGCTTGCATTTCAATTTTATGGTAGAATATATGTAGAAAATGTGTTGTTTTGGTTTGCAAAACCCGAGGACATGCATGCATGTGGATTTCTCTTAGAATGTTGTAAGATTTTGATCATTTGGAAAGATTTTGTTAGTGAGCCTTAATTTCAGTAGGAATAATGTGTTAATATTGATTTATGCTTCTTGTTGCATGATAATAATTCGTGGTTATCTTTTATAAAATGCATATCTTGTGGTTTCAAAAACTTAATGATTAGTGAGTTGAGAAATGTGATCTCTTTTGTTTTGCCATAATTGTACCTTAGGTAAGGATGATCTCATCCAAGGTTATTTTGAGAATAAGGGAGTTAGTTCAGTAGATTACCATGTATAAGTCTTGGTTTAAGTATTGGGATGTTGGTAGTTGAGTTTGTCAAGTCAAAACCTTGGAGAAATGAGAGTTATAGTTTCTGCAGAAAATCAGTTTAGTACCCTGAGGTTTAGAGTGAGTTTTGACCATGTCATTGATGTGCACTTTGAGGCCCAAGCCACCAGAAGTTAGTATTTGGAGTATATAAAAGGTTTTAGGAGTTGGTTGGAGGTTTGCATGTCTTTTGGTTAGGTGCACAAGTAGAATAACAAAATCTGTCCAACAGGGGACAGTTTTGTTGCAACTTAGAAATAGGAGGATTTGACCATATCATGGGTAGGCCCTCATTAGGCCCTATTGGGCCTTAGTTAGAGGGAGTGTCAGAGAAGTTTTTCCAACCATAGTTCATAGGATATGAGTTAGAACCATGTGTCACAAGTTAATTCAAGTCAGGGCGTTTTCTGCCCAGAAAAAAAAAGGGGAACCTTGGACTTTTAGCTTAGGCCCAAGAAGGCCCAAGCCAGGCCCATGAGCCACATCAAGTTTGTGAGATGCCCTTAGGTCAGGAGAGTCTTGTGTAAAAGATTTGAAGGAAAACTTGTAGTTTAAAAGTGCTTAATGCACTCAAGAAACTATAGTTGTCATTCTGAAATTTGCACCAGTGAGCGCTTTCACTTATCACATAGTTTTAGAACACTTAGAAGTGAACCATAGTTGTAAGATGGTATAAGGTCAGTAGAGCTAAAGGCATAAGTGAGGGTCAATAGGTTTTGGATAATTTAGGAAAGGCACATCGAGTTAGGAAGCCAAAATTAGAAGACCTTGTCTAGTTTAGCGACCAAGTGACTTAAGATGTGAGTCGAGATCATCCAAGCCTAGTGTTGCATTATGGTATATATGGTGTTATTTGGTGTTAATATATGATATGTGAATATGTGGCTATGTGTGTACTTTTGTAATTTAAAAGTGAATATAAAATTAAGTGCGTATAGGCCTAAGTGCCATCCGTGTTTAATTTCAAGTTGTAAATAGGTTAAGATGGTAAGAATATATTATAATGAGGATTATTATTATTATGTAGGATCTCGAGACGAGGGAAAAATTGCCATAAAGGTTGAGTGAAGCTCCAGTTGCTCCTACCAGTCAGACCAGACCAGCCTTTCTCAAGGCAAGTGATTCAACTTGACCTTCGTATTTACTATAAACAGTTCATATATATATTGATGCAATTATCTTGAGTCATTTGATACGTTTTAAATCAAGCGTATCTTTCGTTTATCTTTGAATTATATAGAAATGCCATGAACCCTCGAGTATGTATTGCAAGTAGTTCAAAAGCCTTTTCATGATAGTTAAATGCCATGATAAAATGAAGAGTTGATATATTACTTGATTGATCCTCTTGATTAACATGCTGATGATTCCTAAAGTATTGATATCTCATCCTGATACTTGAATCCCTATAGAACCTTACCTTGAACCCTGAAAGTCAGAAACTTATCAAAGTGATCCCTCATTGATTGATACCCCTCTTTCTTATCCTAAAGCTTGACAACTCTGATATATCCTGAGCTAAAAAATCATTTCTTCATACCTTAACACCCATAGTATTCATGAAGCTTATCTTCTTGATGATCCAACACCTGTCCCTTGACGAGAAACCATTGCTTTAAGCCCAGTTTGGCATTACCCCTTTATATTATCCATTAGTCTCACTAAATTTTCCTGTCCAAGTTCTGACATATGAAAACCTTTTGGTTACCCTAATAGAGTAAAATTTTGTAAATCATGGCCCTGAGATTTAGTACCATATTTCCCGTGTTTCGAGTTGATCTATAATCCCTTAATAAAAATGTTTACTGTTAAAAGAGATTTTGTTATAATTCGGCATCAGTTTTTAAAATAAATAAAATATGGGTTTTCAGTCCCAAATGGGGATAAATGTTTTCCTTGAATAGTGGATCTGGACTGAGACACGAGTCCTTTCCACACTTATATTAGGCTTAAAAGTTGCCTAGGGATTCCCGTTAATGTTTTAGAACCCAGCGAGGTTCAGGATTACTTCGCGGCTGATCACCGGCTGTAATCCGTAGCGTCATAAAATGATTTTTATTAAGATATGATTTTAAAATTGTTTTGATACAAGCAAAATGATGCCATCTCACATAGTTTTATCTCTCGTTACCATTGGTTATGTCTTTCCATTGTCATTCTTTAATGTATATCTCGATTTATGTTTTGTGTCGTACTGTTAGCACTTGTTGAGCATTTGGCTCACTCCTTGCTTTACCCTGATATTACAGCTAGCAGCTATGGTTAGATTCAAGCAGACTGTCCGTAAGACCTGTGATGCTGATGCTTATGTTCGAGCTCAGGTAGAATAAGTAATAATAGTTTGTGTGAGGACTCGGTACTTTTAATCAGATGTAATAGTTGGTAGTGTTGGGCTGTTCCAAACCCTAAACTGTAAGATCTTGGAGTTGGTTGTGTATTCTTCTTTTAAAATGTTGTAATAGTTATATTTAATTTGCTTTTTAAGTTGGGGGCGTGACAGGTTTTGGTATCAGAGCTACGGTTTAGAGTCCCTGGACAGCCCAAATAGGTTATAGGATATGTGTGTAGGTTATAGATAATATGCGAGAGAGTAGGTTAAGTAAATTATTATTAATACTCCTCTTATTGGTTGTCAGTAAAGGGCGCATTCCTCGTCATCCTTTGGGTCGGAGGACACTATTGCTTTCACAGTGTATGCTGAGTTGAGGCGCGAGTTCGACATGCTTCAGGGCAAGTACGACCGACTGATAGACCGACTGAAGAACGTGTATCCGGACAGCCGAAACTATGAAGGGAAGCCCAAGGAGCAGATGACTGCGAGACTTGAGACCTTGGTTCAGTACTTCAACACTAAGCTTGAGGAGATGCCAGCGCACTGGGACCGTACCAGCCAGTATGTCATTCAGATGGTGGCGGATGAGCTCCAGAGCATTGTGAAGACGCTTCGAGAGGAAAAGACTACCAAGCCCCGTTCAGATGGAGTGGAGCCTTAGTTCTTTCCATTTACCTTTCATGTTGTTGTACTATCAGACTCTATGGAATCCCCAGTTGTTTTTGTTGTTTCCTTTAAATAAGCCTGTTATTCCTAGATTCAGACTTTGTCCCAATCCTATGTATTGTGACCTTTAAAATTTCAATAATTATGTTTTATTGTTCCATTTTCTCTCAACTGTTATTTTACATTTTTATATGCATCATCATATCTGCTTAATTTGGAAACTTGACCCCATATGTAAATAAGAATGCCATGCGATACACTCGAATCATTTTATCATTCATATCTGTTTTGACATAACTCTTATTTCAAGATTATGCCTCCCAAAAAGAAGAACCCAACAACCACATCCACCACAGACCCAAATATTCTTCGACTACTGGAAACTTTGCAACAACAAACCAATGCTATAGCTCAACAACAACTAACTCTTCAACAACGAATTGAAAACCAAGATAACTGTGAGCCACACCAACCACCTGAACCACCAGTACCACCTAGACAAATTGTCACTTTCAAGGCTTTTTAGAATGTGAATCCACCTGCATTTCATGATACCACTGATCCAGTGATAGCTAACACATGGATCAAGGAGATGGAAAGGGCTTTTGAGTTGGTACAGTTAGGAGACGATCAGAAGACGCCGTATACTACTTACTTCTTGAAGGGAGAAGTCATCTATTGGTGGGAATCAGTAAAAGCTATGGAAGTCACTCAGCAGGTTTCTTGGGAGAGATTTAAGAAGTTATTTCTGGACAAGTATTACCCTAAGTACATGCAGAATCAGATGGAGCTAAAATTTCTTGAGTTGAAGCAAGGGAACATGACTGTATTGGAGTATGAGAAGAAGTTCACTGAGTTGTCAAGGTTTGTGACAAAGTATACCAGCACTGAGGAGGAAAAAGCAAAGAAATTTCAGCAAGAATTGGAGCCTTGGATCAGAGATAGGGTGGCTATGTTTGAGCTTGAAACTTATGCGGGAGTAGTACAGAAAGCTGCTCTGATTGAGAATAATGGGATGCAGTCGAGGAAAGAGAGGGATAACAAGAAGAGGAAGGTTCCATTTTATGGAGAAAAGTATGAAGCCGGAAGTTCACAAGATCGGAATGTAAAGAGGATTGGTTTCCAGAAGGGCGGAAATTTTCAAAAGAAAGGAAATTTGGGTAAAAGGAAAGAATCGAAGGGGAACAATCAGGCAAGCCAAGGGCAAGTTGGAGAAAACAGGTTCCAGAGGCCAGAATGCAAGCACTGCGGAAGAAGGCACCCCGGAGTGTGTAATAAGCTGAGCATGACATGCTACAGGTGCAATCAGAAGGGACATTTGGCGAATGAGTGCAAGATGCCGAAGCCAGGAGTTACGTGTTACAAGTGTGGGAAGACTGGACACATAGCTAGGGAGTGCAAGGCAACCGGACCAGTCAAAGCTCTGATGAATGTGGCAAGTACCAGTGCAAGCGTGCCAGCTGAGGTATTGGCATTACCTCCACCACCTACACCAACCCCGCAAGCAACAGCAAGGACATTTGATTTGAAGATGAATGATGTTGTACAAAATTCGGAGGTGATAGCAGGTACACTTTTACTCAATAATGTCAAAGCTAAAGTATTGATTGATTCAGGAGCAACAAGATCTTTCATATCAGAATCTTTTGTTGATAAGCTTCAATGTGAGAAAATGATTATGAGTGAGGTAGTAAATGTGGTAATTGCGAACCAAGAGAAGATTCCTGTGAATCAATTTTGTCCAAAGTATGAGATTGATATTTCGGGGTATAAGTTTTCAGCCGACTTGATACTCTTCAAGTTGGGAGAGTTTGACATAATTTTAGGAATGGATTGGTTAGGAGAGAATAACGCTCAGATCAATTGTAAGACCAAGAGAGTGTACTTAAAGACGAAGAGTGGAGAGAAGGTAGTATTTAAGGGGCAAAGGCAAGAGAAACTATTTCTTACAATTGTTCAGGCTAAGAAGCTACTTAGAAAAGGTTGTGAGTCGTTCCTAGCTTATGTAGTGGATTCGGAAAAAGGCAGCCCCAGCATGGAAGATATCCCTGTAGCTAACGAGTTCCCGGATGTGTTTCCCGACGAACTACCAGGCTTACCACCAGATCGACAAATCGAGTTCGAGATCAACCGTGCTCCAGGAACGGAACCAGTTTCAAAGGCCCCATATAGGATGGCACCAGCAGAAATGAAAGAGTTGGCGAGCCAGCTACAAGAATTGTTGGATAAGGGAGTGATACGGCCAAGTGCGTCGCCATGGGGAGCACCTGTTCTATTTGTAAAGAAGAAAGATGGGAGTATGCGTCTATGCATAGATTATCGGGAGTTGAATAAGGTAACGATCAAGAACCGCTACCCGCTACCAAGGATAGATGACCTTTTTGATCAGTTGAAGGGAGCAAAATGCTTTTCAAAGATTGACTTGAGATCGGGATACCATCAATTAAAGGTCAAAGAAGAAGATGTTCTCAAGACCGCATTCAGGACCAGATATGGGCATTATGAATTCCTAGTAATGCCGTTTGGACTGACCAACGCTCCGGCCGCATTTATGGATCTGATGAATCGGGTATTTAAGAAGTATTTGGACAAATTTATCGTGGTATTTATTGATGACATCCTTATTTATTCTAAGTCGGAAGAAGAACATAAGCAGCACCTCTGGATAGCATTGGAGATACTCCGACAAGAGAAGTTGTATGCCAAGTTTACCAAATGTGAGTTTTGGTTAAAGGAAGTTCAATTTTTGGGACATGTCATTGGAAATGAGGGAGTTAAAGTGGATCCGGCAAAGATTGAGGCAGTTATGAGTTGGGAGAGGCCAAAGACTCCTACGGAAGTGCGAAGTTTTCTAGGATTGGCCGGATACTATAGAAGATTCGTCAAGGATTTCTCGAAGATCGCCACGCCATTGACCAAGTTAACCAGAAAGAATCAAAAGTTTGAATGGAGTGCAGAATTTGAAGATAGCTTTCAAGAGTTAAAGCAGAAGTTGGTAACAGCTCCGGTGTTGGTACTTCCAGATGATCAAGGGAACTTTGTAATATTCAGTGACGCTTCACATAAGGGTTTGGGTTGTGTGTTGATGCAACACAGTAAAGTGATCGCATATGCGTCAAGACAGTTGAAACCGCATGAGTTAAAGTACCCGACGTATGACTTGGAACTAGCCGCCATAGTGTTCGCACTTAAGATTTGGAGACATTACCTCTACGGAGAGAAGTGTGAAATCTACACGGATCACAAGAGTTTAAAGTACATTTTTACTCAGAAAGATCTCAATATGAGGCAGAGGAGATGGCTGGAATTGATCAAGGACTATGACTGTTCGATAAATTACCATCCTGGAAAGGCGAATGTAGTGGCCGATGCTCTGAGTAGGAAGGAGAGACTGAATATGATGATAACATCAAAAGAGTTATCTGAAGAAATCGAAAGATTGGAATTGGAACTTTATGCTTATGAAAAAGTCGAGGAAGTTTGTCGTGCAATGACCTTTCAGCTAACACTAGTGGAAAAGATAAAGAAGTGTTAAGAAGAAGTAATGGAGAAAGAGAAGAATCAGTTATCTGGAGAGGAGATTAATACTCAAAGGGATGAGCAAGGGATACTAAGGTTTTCATCCAGAATATGGATTCCTCATGTACTTGAATTAAAGAATGAGATCCTCCATGAAGCCCACAATTCGAAATTTTCAATCCACCCGGGAAGCACCAAGATGTATCGAGACTTAAAGAAGAACTTTTGGTGGCCAAATATGAAGCGAGACGTGGCAGAATGGGTTGCGAAGTGCTATACTTGTCAGAAAGTGAAGGCAGAACATCAACGACCAAGTGGATTAATTCAGCCCTTAAAGATTCCAGAATGGAATTGAGAAAATATCGCTATAGACTTTATAGTAGGACTACCGCGAACGAAATCCGGACATGACGCAATATGGGTTATAATTGATCGTCTTACGAAGTCGGTGCATTTCCTTCCAATAAATGAGAAGTCATCACTGGACAAGTTGGTTCATCTGTATGTGGGCGAAATCGTACTAAGGCATGGAGTACCCGTATCAATAGTTTCAGACAGAGATCCCCGCTTTAACTCGAGATTCTGGAAGCAATTTCAGGAATGTCTTGGCACGAAGTTGAATATGAGCACGGCATACCACCCGCAGACTGATGGCCAGAGTGAAAGGACAATTCAAATAATTAAAGACATGTTGCGCAGTTGTGCAATCGATTTTGCAGGAAGTTAGGACGACCACTTGCCGTTGATTGAATTCTCTTATAACAACAGCTATCATTCCAGTATCGGCATGCCACCATACGAAGCTTTGTACGGGCGAAAATGTAGATCACCAACAAATTGGGATGAAGTAGGGGAAGGAAAAATTCTCGGCTCGGAATTGGTACAATAGTTGCATAACACAGTCAAGTTAATTCAGAAAAGGTTGCTTGCTGCTCAAGATAGACAGAGGAAGTATGCGGATCCAGCGTGTAAGGATGTTCAATTCCAAATTGGCGAAGCTGTGTTGTTGAAGGTGTCACCTAGAAAAGGGTTGATAAGATTTGGCAAGAAAGGGAAGTTAGCACCTAGATACATAGGTCCTTTTGAGATTTTGAGGCAAGTAGGAAAGGTGGCCTACGAGTTGGCATTACCACCTCAGTATCAGCATGTGCATAATGTGTTCCATGTGTCATTGCTTAAGAAGTACAATCCTGACGCTAGCCATGTGATAGAATATGAACGTGTAGAAATTCAGGCAGACCTGTCATTTGTGGAGCAACCGGTTAAAATACTCGACTGGCAAGTAAAGAGTCTTAGAAATAAGTCGGTTAAGATAGTGAAAGTGCTTTGGAGGAACCCTAAGGTCGAAGAATCGACTTGGGAGTTAGAGTCTGATATGCGTTCCCGGTATCCTCATCTGTTCTCTTAGATTCTGGGGACAGAATCCCTTAAGGGGGAAAGGATGTTACGACCGGTATCTTCGTGTAATATTATTTATGGATTTGGTATAATATTAAAGCCGAATGAAAATATATTCAATGATTGTACGTTTGTGTGAGTGCAAATTTCTGCATTATAAATTAGCTTTATGTAGTATATGATTTTTCAAAGCAAGAGTTTATTTAATTTCTTTATTTTTGATTTATAAGGAATATTCTAAGCCTTGGAAAAATTTTCTTTTAAAAGGTATTTTGTTCACAAATTTTGAAAATGATTTTATAAAGTCTCTAAAAATCCAAGTTATTTTATGGTATAAATTTTATAATTTTTGAACTTGTATTTTATTTTATAAAAATAAATCATTATAAATTTTAGTTGTCATATTTAGAAAATTACAAGAAAGCCCTTGCATGCAAACCACCCTCTCATTCTTTTCAAGGACAAAGAGGACAATTCAAACCCCACTAACTCTTATTTTTCTAGCCAATTTCCTTCTTTACCCTTGCATGCAAATTGAACCAAGTTCAAGTGGAAGGCTAATCATGTCAATTCCTAATTCCACTCACTTTTTCCAATACAAAAACCATAAAACAAGCAAAGACATGATCATTTCACTTCACTCACCACCACACTTTCTCCTCCCTCCCTCCTCCCTCTCTCACTCTCGGCTTTTAGCCGAAACCCCCATCCCCATTTTTTTTCTTTTCTTCATTCCTCAACCAAGATTCTACTCTTTACACAAGTAAATGTTACTTCCCATACCATGATCACTCATATTTCAAAGATTTCTGAGTAGAAAATTTAAGTTTAAAGGTTGCATGTAAAGGTTTTAGTGAAACTCAAAATACAACCTTGATTCTTGTGAGTTTAGGGTTGTTTTTGAGAGGACTACAAGGAATGGATAAGTGCCAAGTCTTGAGAAGGAAACTCTTGATGATTAAATGGCCCTTCCCATCCATTTCATTCGGCCATGACCATATGGGAGCCGAATGAATGGTCCTTGAGATCATTCTTGTTGTTTTGCTCAAATTTTGCATGTTTATGTGATAATGACTTGAATTTTGTGGTGAAAATTTGATAAAACTCCTTGCATGCTAAGTGATCATCTAGGTATAGCTCATGCTAGGCTTGCATGTCAATTTTATGGTAGAATATATGTAGAAAATGTGTTGTTTTGGTTTGCAAAACCCGAGGACATGCATGCATGTGGATTTCTCTTAGAATGTTGTAAAATTTTGATCATTCGGAAAGATTTTGTTAGTGAGCCTTAATTTCAGTAGGAATAATGTGTTAATATTGATTTATGCTTCTTGTTGCATGGTAATAATTCGTGGTTATCTTTTATAAAATGCATATCTTGTGGTTTCAAAAACTTAATGATTGGTGAGTTGAGAAATGTGATCTCTTTTGTTTTGCCATAATTGTACCTTAGGTAAGGATGATCTCACCCAATGTTATTTTGAGAATAAGGGAGTTAGTTAAGTAGATTACCATGTATAAGTCTTGGTTTAAATATTGGGATGTTGGTAGTTGAGTTTGTCAAGTCAAAACCTTGGAGAAATGAGAGTTATAGTTTCTGCAGAAAATCAGTTTAGTACCCTGAGGTTTAGAGTGAGTTTTGACCATGTCATTGATGTGAACTTTGAGGCCCAAGCCACCAGAAGTTAGTATTGGGAGTATATAAAAGGTTTTAGGAGTTGGTTGGAGGTTTGCATGTCTTTTGGTTAGGTGCACAAGTAGAATAACAAAATCTGTCCAGCAGGGGACAGTTTTGTTGCAACTTAGAAATAGGAAGATTTGACCATATCATGGGTAGGCCCTCATTAGGCCCTATTGGGCCTTAGTTAGGGGGAGTGTCAGAGAAGTTTTTCCAACCATAGTTCATAGGATATGAGTTAGAACCATCTATCACAAGTTAATTCAAGTCAGGGCATTTTCTGCCCAGAAAAACACGTGAACCTTGGACTTTTAGCTTAGGCCCAAGAAGGCCCAAGCCAGGCCCTTGATCCACATCAAGTTTGTGAGATGCCCTTAGGTCAAGAGAGTCTTGTGTAAAAGTTTTGAAGGAAAACTTGTAGTTTAAGAGTGCCTAATGCACTCAAGAAACTATAGTTGTCATTCTGAAATTTGCACCAGTGAGCGCTTTCACTTATCACATAGTTTTAGAACACTTAGAAGTGAGTATTAGGTCGACCACCATAGTTGTAAGATGGTATAACGTCAATAGAGCTAAAGGCATTAGTGAGGATCAATAGGTTTTGGATAATTTAGGAAAGGCACATCGAGTTAGGAAGCCAAAATTAGAAGACCTTGTCTAGTTTAGCGACCAAGTGACTTAAGATGTGAGTCGAGATCATCCAAGCCTAGTGTTGCATTATGGTATATATGTTGTTATTTGGTGTTAATATATGATATGTGAATATGTGGCTATGTGTGTACTTTTGTAATTTAAAAGTGAATATAAAATTAAGTGTGTATAGGCCTAAGTGCCATCCGTGTTTAATTTCAAGTTGTAAATAGGTTAAGACGGTAAGAATATATTATAATGAGGATTATTATTATTATGTAGGATATCGAGACGAGGGAAAACTTGCCATAAAGGTCGAGTGAAGCTCCAGTTGCTCCTACCAGTCAGACTAGACCAATCTTTCTCAAGGCAAAAGATTCAACTTGACCTTCGTATTTACTATAAACAGTTCATATATATATTGATGCAATTATCCTGAGTTATTTGATATGTTTTAAATCAAGCATATCTTTCGTTTATCTTTAAATTATATAGAAATGCCATGAACCCTCGAGTATGTATTGCAAGTAGTTCAAAAGCCTTTTCATGATAGTTAAATGCCATGATAAAATGAAGAGTTGATATATTACTTGATTGATCCTCTTGATTAACATGCTGATGATTCCTAAAGTATTGATATCTCATCCTGATACTTGAATCCCTATAGGACCTTACCTTGAACCCTGAAAGTCAGAAACTTATCAAAGTGATCCCTCATTGATTGATACCCCTCTTTCTTATCCTAAAGCTTGACAACTCTGATATATCCTGAGCTAAAGAATCATTTCTTCATACCTTAACACCCATAGTATTCATGAAGCTTATCTTCTTGATGATCCAACACCTGTACCTTGACGAGAAACCATTGCTTTAAGCCCAGTTTGGCATTACCCCTTTATATTATCCATTAGTCTCACTAAATTTTCCTTTCCAAGTTCTGACATATGAAAACCTTTTGGTTACCCTAATAGAGTAAAATTTTGTAAATCACGGCCCTGAGATTTAGTACCATATTTCCCGTGTTTCGAGTTGATCTATAATCCCTTAATAAAAATGTTTACTATTAAAAGAGATTTTGTTATAATTCGGCATCAGTTTTTGAAATAAATAAAATATGGATTTTCAGTTCCAAAGGGGGATAAATGTTTTCCTTGAATAGTGGATCTGGACTGAGACGCGAGTCATTTCCACACTTATATTAGGCTTAAAAGTTGCCTTGGGATTCCCGTTAATGTTTTAAAACCCAGCGAGGTTCGGGATTGCTTCGCGGCTGATCACCGGTTGTAATCCGTAGCGTCATAAAATGATTTTGATTAAGACATGATTTTAAAATTGTTTTGATACAAGCAAAATGATGCCATCTCACATAGTTTTATCTCTCGTTACCATTGGTTATGTCTATCCATTGTCATTCTTTAATGTATATCTCGATTTATGTTTTGTGTCGTACTGTTAGCACTTGTTGAGCATTTGGCTCACTCCTTGCTTTACCCTGATATTACAGCTAGCAGCTATGGTTAGATTCAAGCAGACTGCCCGTAAGACCTGTGATGCTGATGCTTATGTTCGAGCTCAGGTAGAATAAGTAATAATAGTTTGTGTGAGGACTCGGTACTTTTAATCAGATATAATAGTTGGTAGTGTTGGGCTGTTCCAAACCCTAAACTGTAAGATCTTGGAGTTGGTTGTGTATTCTTCTTTTAAAATATTGTAATAGTTATATTTAATTTGCTGTTTAAGATGGGGGCGTGACAGGTTTTGGTATCAGAGCTACGGTTTAGAGTCCCTGGACAGCCCAAATAGGTTATAGGATATGTGTGTAGGTTATAGATAATATGCGACAGAGTAGGTTAAGTAAATTATTATTAATACTCCTCTTATTGGTTGTCAGCAAAGGGCGCATTCCTCGTCATCCTCTGGGTCGGACGACACTATTGCTTTCACAGTGTATGCTGAGCTGAGGCGCGAGTTCGACATGCTTCAGGGCAAGTACGACCGACTGATAGACCGACTGAAGAACGTGTATCCGGACAGCCGAAACTACGAAGGGAAGCCCAAGGAGCAGATGACTGCGAGACTTGAGACCTTGGTTCAGTACGTCAACACTAAGCTTGAGGAGATGCCAGCGCACCGGGACCGTACCAGCCAGTATGTCATTCAGATGGTGGCGGATGAGCTCCAGAGCATTATGAAGACGCTTCGAGAGGAAAAGACTACCAAGCCCCGTTCAGATGGAGTGGAGCCTTAGTTCTTTCCATTTACCTTTCATATTGTTGTACTATCAGACTCTATGGAATCCCCAGTTGTTTTCATTATTTCCTTTAAATAAGCCTGTTATTCCTAGAATCAGACTTTGTCCCAATCCTATGTATTGTGACCTTTAAAATTTCAATAATTATGTTCTATTGTTCCATTTGCTCTCAACTGTTATTTTATGTTTTTATATGCATCATCAAATGTGCTTAATTTGGAAACTTGACCCCATATGTAAATAAGAATGCCATGCGATACCCTCGAATCATTTTATCATTCATATCTATTTTGACATAACTCTTATTTCAGGATTATGCCTCCCAAAAAGAAGAACCCAACAACCACATCCACCACAGATCCAAATATTCTTCGACTACTGGAAACTTTGCAACAGCAAACCAATGCTATAGCTCAACAACAACTAACTCTTCAACAACGAATTGAAAACCAAGATAACTGTGAGCCACACCAACCACCTGAACCACCAGTACCACCTAGACAAATTGTCACTTTCAAGGCTTTTCAGAATGTGAATCCACCTGCATTTTATGATACCACTGATCCAGTGATAGCTAACACATGGATCAAGGAGATGGAAAGGGCTTTTGAGTTGGTACAGTTAGGAGACGATCAGAAGACGCCGTATGCTACTTACTTCTTGAAGGGAGAAGTCATCTATTGGTGGGAATCAGTAAAAGCTATGGAAGTCACTCAGCAGGTTTCTTGGGAGAGATTTAAGAAGTTATTTCTGGACAAGTATTACCCTAAGTACATGCAGAATCAGATGGAGCTAAAATTTCTTGAGTTGAAGCAAGGGAACATGACTGTATTGGAGTATGAGAAGAAGTTCACTGAGTTGTCAAGGTTTGTGACAAAGTATACCAGCACTGAGGAGGAAAAAGCAAAGAAATTTCAGCAAGGATTGGAGCCTTGGATCAGAGATAGGGTGGCTATGTTTGAGCTTGAAACTTATGCGGGAGTAGTACAGAAAGCTGCTCTGATTGAGAATAATGGGATGCAGTCGAGGAAAGAGAGGGATAACAAGAAGAGGAAGGTTCCATTTTATGGAGAAAAGTCTGAAGCCGGAAGTTCACAAGATCGGAATGTAAAGAGGATTGGTTTCCAGAAGGGTGGAAATTTTGAAAAGAAAGGAAATTTGGGTAAAAGGCAAGAATCGAAGGGGAACAATCAGGCAAGCCAAGGGCAAGTTGGAGAAAACAGGTTCCAGAGGCCAGAATGCAAGCACTGCGGAAGAAGGCACCCCGGAGTGTGTAATAAGCTGAGCATGACATGCTACAGGTGCAATCAGAAGGGACATTTGGCGAATGAGTGCAAGATGCCGAAGCCAGGAGTTACGTGTTACAAGTGTGGGAAGACTGGACACATAGCTAGGGAGTGCAAGGCAACCGGACCAGTCAAAGCTCTGATGAATGTGGCAAGTACCAGTGCAAGCGTGCCAGCTGAGGTATTGGCATTACCTCCACCACCTACACCAACCCCGCAAGCAACAGCAAGGACATTTGATTTAAAGATGAAGGATGCTGTACAGAATTCGGAGGTGATAGCAGGTACACTTTTACTCAATAATGTCAAAGCTAAAGTATTGATTGATTCGGGAGCAACAAGATCTTTCATATCAGAATCTTTTGTTGATAAGCTTCAATGTGAGAAAATGATTATGAGTGAGGTAGTAAATGTGGTAATTGCGAACCAAGAGAAGATTCTTGTGAATCAATTTTGTCTAAAGTGTGAGATTGATATTTCGGGGTATAAGTTTTCAACCGACTTGATACTCTTCAAGTTGGGAGAGTTTGACATAATTTTAGGAATGGATTGGTTAGGAGAGAATAACGCTCAGATTAATTGTAAGACCAAGAGAGTGTATTTAAAGACGAAGAGTGGAGAGAAGGTAGTATTTAAGGGGCAGAGGCAAGAGCAACTATTTCTTACAATTGTTCAGGCTAAGAAGCTACTTAGAAAAGGTTGTGAGTCGTTCCTAGCTTATGTAGTGGATTCGGAAAAAGGCAGCCCCAGCATGGAAGATATCCCTGTAGTTAACGAGTTCCCGAATGTGTTTCCCGACTGAACTACCAGGCTTACCACCAGATCGACAAATCGAGTTCGAGATCAACCTTGCTCCAGGAACGGAACCAGTTTCAAAGGCCCCATATAGGATGGCACCAGCAGAAATGAAAGAGTTGGCGAGCCAGCTACAAGAATTGTTGGATAAGGGAGTGATACGGCCAAGTGCGTCGCCATGGGGAGCACCTGTTCTGTTTGTAAAGAAGAAAGATGGGAGTATGCGTCTATGCATAGATTATCAGGAGTTGAATAAGGTAACGATCAAGAACCGCTACCCTCTACCAAGGATAGATGACCTTTTTGATAGTTGAAGGGAGCAAAATGCTTTTCAAAGATTGACTTGAGATCGGGATACCATCAATTAAAGATCAAAGAAGAAGATGTTCTCAAGACCGCATTCAAGACCAGATATGGGCATTATAAATTCCTAGTAATGCCGTTTGGACTGACCAACGCTCCGGCCGCATTTATGGATCTGATGAATCGGGTATTTAAGAAGTATTTGGACAAATTTTATCGTGGTATTTATTGATGACATCCTTATTTATTCTAAATCGGAAGAAGAACATAAGCAGCACCTCTAGATAGCATTGGAGATACTCTGACCAGAGAAGTTGTATGCCAAGTTTACCAAATGTGAGTTTTGGTTAAAGGAAGTTCAATTTTTGGGACATGTCATTGGAAATGAGGGAGTTAAAGTGGATCCGGCAAAGATTGAGGCAGTTATGAGTTGGGAGAGGCCAAAGACTCCTACGGAAGTGTGAAGTTTTCTAGGATTGGCCGGATACTATATAAGATTCGTCAAGGATTTCTCGAAGATCGCCACGCCATTGACCAAGTTAACCAGAAAGAATCAAAAGTTTGAATGTAGTACAGAATGTGAAGATAGCTTTCAAGAGTTAAAGCAGAAGTTGGTAACAGCTCCAGTGTTGGTACTTCCAGATGATCAAGGGAATTTGTAATATTCAGCGACGCTTCACATAAGGGTTTGGATTGTGTGTTGATGCAACACAGTAAAGTGATCGCATATGCGTCAAGACAGTTGAAACCGCATGAGTTAAAGTACCCGATGCATGACTTGGAACTAGCCGCCATAGTGTTCGCACTTAAGATTTGGAGACATTACCTCTACGGAGAGAAGTGTGAAATCTACACGGATCACAAGAGTTTAAAGTACATTTTTACTCAGAAAGATCTCAATATGAGGCAGAGGAGATGGCTGGAATTGATCAAGGACTATGACTGTTCGATAAATTACCATCCTGGAAAGGCGAATGTAGTGGCCGATGCTCTGAGTAGGAAGGAGAGACTGAATATGATGATAACATCAAAAGAGTTATCTGAAGAAATCGAAAGATTGGAATTGGAACTTTATGCTTATGGAAAAGTCGAGGAAGTTTGTCGTGCAATGACCTTTCAACCAACACTAGTGGAAAAGATAAAGAAGTGTCAAGAAGAAGTAATGGAGAAAGAGAAGAATCAGTTATCTGGAGAGGAGATTAATACTCAAAGGGATGAGCAAGGGATACTAAGGTTTCATCCAGAATATGGATTCCTCATGTACTTGAATTAAAGAATGAGATCCTCATGAAGCCCATAATTCGAAATTTTCAATCCACCCGGGAAGCACCAAGATGTATCGAGACTTAAAGAAGAACTTTTGGTGGCCAAATATGAAGCGAGACGTGGCAGAATGGGTTGCGAAGTGCTATACTTGTCAGAAAGTGAAGGCAGAACATCAAGACCAAGCGGATTAATCAGCCCTTGAAGATTCCAGAATGGAAATGGGAAATATCGCTATAGACTTATAGTAGGACTACCGCGAACGAAATCCGGACATGACACAATATGGGTTATAATTGATCGTCTTACGAAGTCGGTGCATTTCCTTCCAATATAATGAGAAGTCATCACTGGACAAGCTGGTTCATCTGTATGTGGGCGAAATCGTACTAAGGCATGGAGTACCCGTATCAATAGTTTCAGACAGAGATCCCCGCTTTTAACTCGAGATTCTGGAAGCAATTTCAGGAATGTCTTGGCACGAAGTTGAATATGAGCACGGCATACCCCCGCAGACTGATGGCCAGAGTGAAA